>NW_012121932.1:9958403-9982424 GCF_000951035.1 Colobus angolensis palliatus
GAGATTCCACTTCTTCCTGGTTTAGTCTTAGGAAGGTGTGTGTGTCCAGGAATTTATTCATTTCTTCTAGATTTTCTAGTTTGTTTGTTTAAAGGTGTTTATAGTATTCTCTGATGGTAGTTTGTATTTCTTTGGGGTCAGTGGTCATATCCCCTTTATCATTTTTTTATTGCATCTATTTACTGGCTCTCTCTTTTTTTCTTTATTAGTCTACCAAGTGGTCTATTTTCTTAATTTTTTCAAAAAACCAGATCCTAGGTTCACTGATCTTTTGAGTTTTCTGTGTCTTTATCTCCTTCAGTTCTACTCTTAGTTATTTCCTGTCTTCTGCTAACTTTTGGATTAGCTTTCTCTTGCTTCTCTAGCTCTTTTAATTGTGATGTTAGGGTGTCAATTTGAGATCTTTCTAGCTTTCTGATGTGGGCATTTAGTGCTATAAATTCCCCTCTTAACACTGCTTTAGCTGTGTCCCAGAGATTCTGGTATGTTATCTCTTTGTTCTGATTGGTTTCAGAGAACTTGTTTATTTCTGCCTTAATTTCATTATTTACCCAGGAGTCATTCAGAAGCAGGTTGTTCAATTTCCATGTAATTATGTGGTTTTGAGTGAGTTTCTTAACCCTGAGTTCTAATTTGATTGCACTGTGGTCTGAGAGATTATTTGTTATGATTTCAAGTTTCTTTGCATTGAGTGATTTTTATAACAGTCCGAAAACTTACATCACTTCTATTTCTTCTTGACTAGTTTCTCTGCTTCTTCACAAAATTTTATCCTAAGGTAATATTTTATTTGCTTAAACATCTTCTATTCATCACCCTAACTCTCTGTAACAAAATATGTGTATTATTCAAATTATTTTCAAATATTTAGTAACTATAAGACTTTAAGTGTTTAAATATTTTCTCCAGAGTTGATTTATCATTATAATTACTAACATAAAATGTGTCAAAATGTTATAATATATTTATAACATAAGTATATTAAATTTTTTTGCTTAATAATTGTTTAACAAACGTTTTTTAAAAATATAGAGATGGGGTCTTGCTACATTGCTCAGGCTAGCCTCAAACTCTTTGGCTCAAACCATCCTCCCAACCTCCGCCTCCCAAGTAGCTGGGACTACTGCACCCAGCTCATAAATGCAATTTTTAAAGAAGAAACTACATCTCTTAAAGAGATTAGTGAAGCTGGATTGCTGAGGTTTTTAATTTCAATTAGTTCATCTATCTTTGCATAAAAATTACTTATTGCTAGACTAAGGCGGAGCTTAGGAGCTGTTAAGAATATTGTAAAAGACTTTGACATGGGCAAAAGAGATTATCTGGTGTTGTTTCAATGAAAAGTTAGGTGTTGTCTGGCAGGACTCTCCTACCACCAGGAGGTTATCTGATTCTATAAGGGTATGTGCCTTTGATGGTCTTTGACAGTTTATTTTATAACTGTGTAAACTGTAGCAAGTTGAAAGTAAAGAAAATGATGCTTATCCATGAAAATGTAAACTAATTTTTTCTGATAGAGATACAATTGATCCCTGCTCTTTAGAAAACATAATTCTAAACATTAGACATTTTTCCCTTTAAGATAACAACCAGTTCTGCATCTATTAGCAAATTCATTTTAGCATTCATGATTGCCTATATAGGTATAATATTTTTCCTTTATGAAAATTATCCTGTAACAATAAATTATGTTTCTACCTTTTATTGTTATAGACAAAAGCACTAAGTAACTTTGTTAAAACATCTATGGTGATGGGAATGGAAGGAGTTTGGTTACAGTGATGACACCATTCTTTAACTTCTAAATATGTCAAAACTCATATAAAATAATCTATAATCAAAATTTATTTGTAATGATACTACAGCTGAAAATTCAATTTAGTCCTCCTTCAATTTTGAAAGCAAAGAATTGAAAACCTTCAAGTCAACAATGGCATGCTGAAAAAAGAAAAAGAATTGGAAACCATCTGACTCACACATCTACCAGCCATTAGTCATTTGCTTTCTCAAAACCATTATTTTGAAATCTCTCTTTGTTCGGACACTGGAGGTTTTGATACCCTGGGACAATATACCATGGTTAGATCCAAAATGGTGACAAATATTCAGCTATTTTGTCAAGCGGGAGAAGGCTTATTATAAATGGAGAAGTAGAGAGAAGACCATAGGCTTATTTTAAGAAGGAGAAATTTTAGGAGACAAAATGTTTATGAGTTGAGGATGTGGATATTGAGTCCCTTAAAAGTACCCTGGAAAGTCTTTGTGAACTACCTTGAACATATTTGTCCAGTGTGAAGATCACTCCTTTAAGTCATAAGGGAGAAAAGCCACTCCCTTTAGAAGCAGTTGAATTCAACAGAACCAGTGGAAGAGTTCTCACAACTTTGACTACGCTTCCCAATTCCAAATCCTTGCCTCTTTTCTGATGCTCTTCTAGCATCCACCCTACTGGACTGTAGGTTTCTCCCAGCAATGCCCACACAAGCCTTAGCTGCTTTGCCTCTGGGATATGGAGTGACTTGGTCTTTGATTCACTGATTCCCTGAACTTACCCTGACCCTTTTGGTTTGCATTTCTGTGCAACCTCCCATTATGCCAGAGTGTTTACAAAATGCTTTTTAAGCTTTGCCCTTCAAAGCTTTTATGGGTAAAAACATGGGAAAGTAGAGGTCACAGCCCAAAATACCCCCACAAAGAGCACACATTTGTTAAATCCTATGCTTTAACATACATTTTCATTTGAACTTTGCGTTTTATTTCATAATTTATCAACATTCATCTTGGTATTCTAGGATATTTTAAATTACTTGCCACTGAATAAAACTGATGCTGGAAAAAGACATGTCATGATTATCCTATGACTTAGAGCATCTCATTGCATTCCACCAGGAAGATCTGTTTAAGAAGTGTATCATGAAGCTATTTAAATAATGAATGACACCCATTGGATCAGCCGTAGCAGACAGCAGGCCCAGAGAGAATGAAGCACAAGTTAGATAAGTTTTGAAGTTGGGAAGAAGAAAAATAAAGAAAGTTGGAAGTATACAATCCTGCCCATTCCAAATGGACATTGTAGTGCAGTCCTGAACAGCTGTTGGGGAAAACATCCTGCAGCAACAGGTGCAATAAAAAACAAGGCACTAGAAAGCCATGGAGAAAGAAAAAGCAAAGACTGTAAAAGAGGTATGCAAAGGATACAGTTAGATTATTCACAATTTTGAACAGCCATGCTCCATAACAACAAAACTACTGGTTGTTGTAAATAGTGTATAGAACAGAGAGGAAGCGGAGTTAATGCTTTTATTCAAACTTCTAGGCAGCATAACGCTCCCTTGAAATGAATAGCTTCACTCAGACAGCCCCTGAGTCAGTAGAGTTTAGGAGGTGGTAAAAGAAACATTGAGTTTTCCTCACCAAAAAGGACAATATCAGGGTCAGACATGGTTGCTCATGCCTGTAATCCCAATATTTTGTGAGGCCAATGCTAGAGGATCACTTGAAGCCAGGAGTTCAAGACCAGCTTGGGCAACATAGCAAGACCACATCTCTTAAAAAAAAAAAACAAGGACAATGTCAATGTCTCCTTTCTATCCCAGCCAGAGATGGAACTATATGTTCACTGTTTTCATGGTTTCAGAGGGAGAAATAAAAACCAACCTATTATTTTCATACTTCCTTTGCATAATGAACAAGCAGAAACACCTAGCCCAAAGGAGAATGGGCATTCTTCAGGGCTTGGACGACATAATCTCCTACATCCTCTGAGCCCCAGCAGAGGGGTCAGGCATACTCCCTCAGGTTCACTTGCAGTGGGTGCCAAGTCCTTGCCCTGCTTTTTCAGCCTCTTTTCTTTTTTTTTCCTTTTTTTCATTATACTTTAAGTTCTGGGTTACATGTTCAGAATGTGCAGTTTTGTTACATAGGTATACAAGTGCCATGGTGGTTTTTCAGCCTCTTTTCTTAAAGCCACTAAATCATGGGGCTTCTAAATAATACACTATGAAGAGATGCACTGATCACTCATCAAAAATTGCCAATTAGCCAGGTGTGGTGGCTCACGCCTGTAATCCCAGCACTTTGGGAGGCTGAGGCTGGCAGATCACGAGGTCAAGAGATGGAGACTATCCTGGACAACATGGTGAAACCCCGTCTCTACTAAAAATACAAAAATTAGCCAGGCATTGTAGTCCCAGCTACTCAGGAAGCTGAGGCAGGAGAATCCCTTGAAGCCAGGAGGTGGAGGTTGCAGTGAGCCAAGATAGCGCCACTGCAGTCCAGCCTGGTGACAGAGGGAGACTCTGTCTCAAAAAAAAAAAAAAAAAGTTGCCAATTACTGATGCAGGGGCTATCTCAGGTCAACTGGGTGGACGCCACATATAGGTAGAAGCCTCTCTTGCTGCCAAGGGTCTATTTCTAATGCACACAAAATGGTCAATAGCCAAGTTTATCAGATACGGACATGGTGCATATAGGATCAGTCCATCAGTACTTATTTATTATTTATCTACTGTGCATCAAGCACCATGTTAGACACTGTGAGAGAGACCCAAAGCAGCAGAAGATTTGGGCCCTGCCTTGAAACCATTCACAAACTGATAGGGCAAATGGGATTAACCCACAAGAGACAATTATTAAGCAATAAAGAGTTAAGATATTCCAGTCACAGGAGGTTTTATGGGGGAAAGAAGATATTTAGCCAAGCCAGAAGGGTAAACAGTATATGGATGGACCTGAGAGATAAAAAGGCATCCCTCACAAAGTCAGCCCCCCGGGTAGAGGCCCTGAGGAAAAAGATAGGGATCAAGGGCAGGGAGGGAGAGGAAGGCAATGGAATAGCAAAGACAGGGTGTGACTGGTAAGGACAGTTTGCCTCACGAGCATTGGAAAATAAAGTCAGATTAAGGAAAGTCAGGCAGAGGAATGTGGAGCTTGACAAGGTAATGGAAAAGAGGTTATATCTTGTTTCTTGTTACATCTCTTTAAGGTGTGCAACATAATGTTTTGATATACATATACATAGTGAAGTGATTACTACAGTCAAGTAAATTAGCATATCCACAATCTCACCTAGTTACCTTTCGTGTATGTGTAGTAACAGAACCTAAAATCTACACTCTTAGCAAATTTCCAGTATATGATACAATATTATTAACTATAGTTCTCATTCTGTATATTTGATCTCTAGACTTATTCATCTGATATAACTGTGTCTTTGTACCCTTCAACCTATGTCACCTTCCCCCTATTTTCTCCTTCCCCCTACCCCTGGTAACCACCTTTCTACTTCTCTGTTTCTGTATATTTGATTTTTTTCTGTTTAGATTCCACATATAAATAGAACATGTGGTATTTTTCTTTCTCTATCTGGCTCATTTCACTTAGCATAATGTCCTCTTAAGAATTTGTCACGAATGGCAGAATTTTCTTCTTATTTAAGGCTGAATAATATTCCATCATATATATATGGAGAAAAATTCTTAAATGTGTATGGAACCACAAAAGACCCTGAGTAGGCGAAACAATCTTAGGAAAGAAAAACAAAGTTGGAGGCATGCCACTTCCTGATTTCAAATTAATCATAAAGCAATAGTAATAAAAACAGTATGGTACTGGGCATAAAAACAGACACATAAACCAATGGAACAGAATGCAAAGCCCAGAATGAACCCAAGTATATATGGTCAACTAATCTTTGACAAGGCCACTAAAAAGATATAATTGTTTCTTGAGTAAGAAAAGGACACGGAAAAGCAAAGTTCTGGAGAAATTATCTTGAAATAAGTGTTTTAATCTAGGTGAATATGAGTTTTATATATCTTAAAGCCTGATCTGGAGAAAATTCTCAAAGAGGTAGGCCCCAAACTCAATTTGCAATGCTTACCACATTGCTGAATGCAGGGTGGCTGGCATTAATTCACTCACGCATTCAACAAACATTGAGTACCTACTATGCTTTAGGCACAGTGCTTGGGACCACAAGAACAAACATAATGAATGAAATATTGTTCTTTTCCTTGAGTCTACAAGTGTCTCACCCTGGCTCTACTATGTTGAATTACTGGTCATAATTCTTCCCTGTGAAGGAAAGTGAAGAATCCTTGCCATGATCTCATAGGACAGGGTATATTCATGTCTCCACCATCTTTAGCCTTAGCCATGTAACTTTCTCAGGACAATTCTATGTTACTAAACATAACACAAGTAGCAGTTTGAAGTGTGTTTATGTGGTTGGACAAACCCTCTTGAGTTTCTGCCATTGCTGTGAGAAGAGCTTCCTCCAGAGACCTCCTGCCCCTTCAGCTGGACCCCAGAATGAATGTATATAGAGCAGAGCTGCCCAGCCAACCCACAGACCTGCAGCCTGAAGGAGAACCACTTCAACTGACCAGCAGATATGCAAGAAATATGAGCCTATTGTTATATGTCATTAAGATTTTGTGTTTGTTATGCAGCAATAACTGACTGATATACTTCCTCTCAAGGCCTTTCCTGCTCAAACCTGTCTACATTTCCAATATTCTCTCCCATTCTCCTCTACGCATATCTTAGAGTTGAAGCAAAGTAGACTGACTGTTCAGTGTGCCCTCAACCAAAACATGCCTTTGCTTGATTCAAGTATAAGTACAAACACCTTCTCTATCTCTGCTTACCAAAATCATACCTATCATTTTAAGTGCCATCTTATAAGTTATCTTCTCTCAAAAGCTTTTCCTAATCCTAACTGTATAGATATGGAGCACCTTGGATTCCCTCAGCCCTATCTCCTCACTCCCAGCCTTATCCACCCGCCTTACTCCCAGGCCAGAATGACCTTACTGGCAGCTCATGTTGTTTTAATAATCATAAATTGCAAGCCACCACTGCTGCCACCACAAACCAAGAAGCAGCCACAGACACCAACTGACCATCCCGGTGCACTGGACTGACTGGACCTATTGAGGCCCTGGCCTCCCCAGAAACCTCCTAGAGGGCTGAGTAACACAACCCAAAACTGTGAAGAAGTCAGTGTTCATGAAGCAGACTCAGACTAATGAGAGGTGGGAGAGAGGCAAAAGCCAGCAAACAAATTGCTCCCTCTTCCTTGTCTATGACAGAGAGATAACTGTTCCATGCATTCTCTCTGGAGATGGCCCACGTGACTGAGCAACCATCTGGATTTGTAGGAAGCTGTAATCAGCTTGATGATGCACTGCCTTGTATTTTCTCTCCCTTCCTCCCTCACTTTTTTTTTCTGCCTCACTGTTGCTTCCTTGATGTTGCATCCCTAGTAAACTACTAGCATATAGAATTCTGCCTCAGGCCCTTTTCTCATGAGAATCCAGATGAAACACTAGATAAATATGATCTCTTCTTCCTTTGACCCCAAATGGTACTTTTAACACCTCTTATGGATGTTACTTATTTATACTGCTCTGTGTTAAAGCTATTCTGATGGGTTCACTCACACCAACTGCCATGTGCTTTATGCATAGTAGACTCTCCATAAATGTTTTAATTAAATGCAGTTGAGTCTGTTTCATTAAATTCAAGTCAATAAGTAAAAGCAGTCTTTGGCCCATTGGACCCATGAAATACAGTAGCACCAAAACTCTACTCCAATTTCTACTTTTCCCATAAACATCAACACAAACCAGCTTTTTGTTCCATCGTACCTCATTACAAATAGAAATACAAATACTTGCAACAATTCTCTGGAGATGCAAAAAAGCAGAGAAAGCAGATGGCTAATTAAGAATCCAGGGGTACAGTCTATATTTCTAAAGTCTTAATAGAATAGCAGAGTTACCACCCCTTGCCACCATCATGACAACCTCCTTCTCTCATCCTTGTGTGAAGAGTTTACTTCCAGGCCCTTCTAAACACATTATGTTCTCATAAATCACAGTAGCATTACTGAATCTGCTTAGACTTACAATCTATCACTACAATGATAGCACTAGGGAAAATATTGCAAAATCCAATGCATTATTGATGTCCTCTGTAATGAATGGCCATTCAGTAATTACACTCCTTCCTATGAAAAATGCAGGAACATACATGTGGCAAGAATTAAAATGTTTCCTAAAAGCTGTAGAAATTAATTTTAGTATCTTCTGATTTCAATGCATTGTGGCTATAACATTGGGAATCCTTACCCAAGGATTCTTGTAAGCACCATTGCCTTAGCGCAAGTAGTGATTCCCTGAATGTTTTTACCCTCTCTGTAACCTCCTTCCCATCCCTTCACCACTAAATCCCTGCTTGTGGCCCATCCTCAGCAGAGGGTACAGCCAGAGGCTTAGGCCATGGCAAAATGAGTAATGGCCAGGTCAGCATCCCAAATGGGATGAAAATAGGGAAGGCTTCCAAAGTGTCACATGTACCTCTGCGGGAAGGATCGTGAACAGAGCAACAGCAATAGGACAACTAATGGACAACAGCCCATGTACCTATTAAAGCTGTCTATCTAGCTAAGAGTAGGAAACTCCAGAAACCCATGATACCCTTGGCTGTATTTTGACTATTCCAGCAGAAGTTGGATGACTATTTATTGGAGGTAATAGGGTTATAAACAGGATTCATGGGTAAGAAGATCTTTTCACCTATAAGATGTTCAAATTCTGTGTGGTCTTCATAAGTTTGGTTTGCCATTGTCTCTACCTCATCTCCTAAGGAGAGTCATACAAACCAATATAATTGGAATCCATGCATATTCTGAAAGCCTGTACCTATCTGGCCTTGAGGTGCTTACGCATTAGATATATTTGCTAACATACTTGCATTTCTTATGTTGTCTTATTATGCTTGTATTGGAATGGGTCTGCATTTCCTAAATCCACACCAATTTAATTTGACAGGAGGAAATGCTGGAATATGCTCTTGGTAATGGGAAATAGTTTCTGGTTTGCAGATGGATAATCAAGTTGAAAAAAGAAAAGAAAAAAAGAAAACCTCTGCAACAGGACACAGAGCAAGAGCTCTGATTCCCCCAGGATGCTGTTTAATCCGTGGTCAGAATGCTTATATGTCTTCCTTTAACAATTACTTAAAACCAGTCAAGATCATTCTTGGCACTTTTTTTGGTTGCTTTTTCCAGCTTTGAAATAAAGTGCAATTTGCATTCCTTAAAAATCTAAGCAGTGAGGAAGAGTAAAGTGTCTCAAAATTAATGAGTTGCATTTAAACACTGAGCAGAAACTTTTGTGTGAGCTCCAAGTCTGAGAGATTGGGCGGTCTTGGAAGTGAAATTGTTATTCAGAAAGGATATGTTCTTGGTGATCCCTAGTTGAGGAAAGCCAGTGGGAAGAAAGAAAATGAGGAAAACCAATTACCGCAATTTGTACATCAAGAAAGACTGCATTTGATGCATGAGCAGAATTCCTGAGTACAAATGAAAAAATAATGGCATTTAAGTGGCTTTGCCATCATTTTTGCTCATAACTTTTCACAAGCATCAAAGGGCATAGGATGAGAACAAGTGAGAGGAATAGGGTACATGGTAACAGCCAGATATTTCCAGCCTCTGGTTTGGGTTACTCTGTCCTAGATAACGATGGTAGTGAAATGAGGCTCTTCAAATGATGGAAGAGAGAATGTGAGATTTTGCTAATGATTGGTTAAACCAGGTGACTGTGTACTCTCTTTCCACTGTAACTGGGTATACTACAATATAATTCAATTCTGAGACTAATCACTCAGAGTTAGCATCAGATTTCCACAGGTGTAAAGCCTCAGTCCTCCACAAGATTGCCCTTACTTCGTATGGCAGCCACAAATTCTGCGAATCCCCGGGCCACCCACACTTCTGATGAACTGACCACAAATTCAAGGCTTCCCATGATCTTTTCACATTTGATAATTTGCTAGAATGAGTCACAGAACTCAGAAAAGTGCTAGGCTTATCATTACAGTTTTATTACAAAGGATTCAGGCAGGGTAAGGTCTGGGAAAGAGTGCAGGAATTCCATGTCCTCTTCCTGAGGAATCAGGGCACATCACCCTTGGCTCATCAATGCATTCATCAACCAGGAAGCTTCATAGCATTAGTGTCTATAGTTTTCACTGGGGTTTGATTACAAAGGTATGATTAACTAAATCATTGGCCACATGACTGAACTCAATCTTCAGCCCCTTCCCTTCCTCAGAGGTCAAGCTGTTCCAAAGCTCCAACCCCCTAACTACATGCTGGGTCTTTCTGGTGACTAGTCTCCACCTTGAAGTTATTTAGCACAAAAAAGACATGCCTATCACTCAGGAAATTCTGAAGGTTTCTGAATCTCTATGCCAAGAACCAGGGACAAGAAGCAAGGCCAGATAAATTTTTTATTATGTCATACTAAGCTTTTCCTCAATCTGATATAAAAAATTTGGAAATGCCATTTACCTGACCTTCACAACATCTTCTACCTTACTAAAAGACAAAGTGGTTGCCATCTGTAGTCATGAAGGGGAAAGAGACAGGCGGAATCATTGAGCCTGAGTCCTGTCATCACCTATCACTTTAGGATCAAGTGAAGGCAGACCTGGAAATAAAACCCTGAGTTTATTCTGTGTATGGATGTGTGGTTCTGGCAGAGCTCAAATATAGTCATTCTTCTTTATTCATAACTCTAAAAATAATAGCTAACATGGATTGAGCATTTAACATGTGCTAGGCATTATTCTAAGACCTTACATGTATTTAATCTTCAAACCCCTTAACAGTCCTATAAGATATTAACCCATCCCTCTTGATGGACATGTAGATTGTTTCCAATTTTATTCTTAATTAAACAATATTACCATGAAAGATAAGGGTAAACCCAAAGGTTTGGGTGCCATGAACCAACACTCTGTTTACTCCTCATCTCTCACCTAAGGCATGGTAGAATCGAAGTTACCTTTATGATACTGGCCATGAGATAGCATTAAAGACTGTGCTTTGGCATTGATAATGACGCTATGTGAGAAGCTTCTTGGGTCTTGTGTTTCTGCCCAGTGCAGGGGCCCAGACCCCCATCAGGAAGCTGTTCCTCCTATCACAGGAAAAAAAAAAAAAAAGTGAAAGATAAAACTTCCCATAATGTAGTGAAACAGAGAACACAGAAATGAAACACCCAAGCAGTTGGCCAAAACACAGAATACTTAAATTACGATAAAGTCCAAGACTTAGCCTGGGCCTTACATAAGAGGAGGAGCATCATGCAGGGATAAGGATAAGTGTTTCAGAGTCAGAAGCTGTATGCAACTCTGCGTTTTACCAGTTATAGGACCTGAGCAAGAGCCTCTATTTCCGGATGTGTAAAAGGCAGGCACATATAATAGTTTGGGACACACAAAGGAAGAATCCATTTGAAAATATTTCATAAAATATTATGAAATATCAACTATGATATCTCCTAAATATTCCCTCTCACATGTCCAAGCAGCCAGAGATATTTGTTATCATCTTGTCTATCCAATAGTTCCTTCAAGTGCTTCACATCTGCAATATGGTTCGTCCATCCTGTTATAGAGGATGAAGTCTAGGCAAAATTATCCTAATTTTACAGGTGGGGAAAGCAAGGTGAAGTAGAGAAATATGCAAAGGATAGGTAAATATAGTTATAGCTGAAGACACTTGGCAAGGAGAACCAGAATATTGCTGACGGCCAACTCAGGGCTCTTTCCAGCCATTTACATTATTGTTTTTAAGGTGGTGTGGGCATCAGCAAGCAACATAATGCCATGTTCTGTTATCTTTGGTATGGAGTAAAAGATGTAGCAATATGTATCATCATTATTATCATGTAACTGTTATTTGTAAATCCATTTTCTCTTCTGCCCATAGTGGCTTAATTTCCCTGAAAATACTGTTTTCATTCTACAATTATTAGCTGCACACACAAAGTTCATAGAGTATAGAGCCACAATAAAGATTCCTAGTAAATGATGGTCCTGTTTTCTTGCCTCTGCTGGCTTGGGTAGCTAATGGCTTGTCAGAGACCACATCCCAAAGCAGCAGACTTCACGTCAGAACAATGAACCCCTCTCACTGTAAAGCAGGACGCAGCTGAGCGATGCTCAGTGTTAATAGGCTAGATTCCCCATCCAAAGACTACGATCAGGAAGTGAGAGATAATAATGTTGATGGGTTCTAAGGCATTTTGTAGGATGATTTATCAGCCTTGCAAAGCACCTGGCAGGACCCTTGCATTCTTACAATACACACTTTCAATGCAGAACGGCACCACAGTGAAAGGATAGACTGAGATTTCAAAGAGCTGGTTTCTTTGAAAGTCAGGACATTTTCTAGCTGTAAGAACTCAAGCAAGTCTCAACCTCTTTGGGCCACAGTTTATTTATCTGCAAAATGAGGATAAATGATGCCTAACCTGTCTACCACTGAGATTGTCAGAAGAATCAAACAAGATACTCATGAAATATTGTTTTGTGAACTTTGAGATGAGACATAAAGTGCTTTCAATGACATGATGATGATGATAATGATGATGGATTGATTGATGGATGATGTCCTTCACGGACCTGACACAGTTCTCATTACCATAGTCATTTTTAGTGAGCAGAATAATTACGATTAGAACTTTGTGGAACAAATTTACCTCTCCCAGGAATTTCTTTTCTGTAAATCAGATTGCAGTATATGCCCATAGTCAACTCTCACAACGGGAAGAGACTGGATCTCAGAATCTCTCACTTCTTCAAGGCATAGTCAAGAGGCAAAAAGAAGTTAGATGCAATGTTCTGTTTGCTAAAGGATTATGTCTGTGATCAACTAGTGAAGTTCAGCTAAATTTTCAATTAAAAGGACTTATCATTAGAACTGTTAGCTTTGAAAGTAGGCTTGCTGAACTCAACTCCCTGCATTGATATGCAATATCTTGTGAATTTAAATATAACTGACAGAATTAGGAGTATAATTTTATTTCATGAAATCTATAAAGATGAATACCCTTGTCTTAGAAAACAGTAATAGGCATTATAAATGTCCTAATTGTTTTCCCCTTAACAGAGATATTAGCTCCAAGAGGTTAATGGAACTCTGCCTCCTCTAATAGAGTAGAGTTATATGGGACAAGATGTTAGGTGGTCCCATTATTCAGTTCCTTGGGGCCAAGGATGGGGAGAAACTGACAGTGCTGAGGTCAGCAAGGAGATTCACATTTCATGTCCTTGGGGGGTAAAGGGCAGGTGGTGCCAAGACCAAGCTAGAAATGGATGTCAAGCCAGGCTGTCAGTCCTGAGGCTTCAGCCAGCAATGGAATAAAGGTTTCAGGCCAAACAAGGGATATTACTCAATCAGGATAAATCTTCCAGTGTCTATACCTGTGGGATTATCTTGTCAATTACTAGTATGTATTTTCCAATATGAGCCAGTTTTACTTAAGTGGATTAGGACAATATAAATACTTTGCTAGTTGTATGACTCCAGAAACCTGCTCTTCTAAATATTTTTAAATACTTTATTTAAAATATGCAGCTTTACTCTTTAATATGGACTCAGTTGGGTAAAGTGTGAGACTAGCAGTTGCTTGGTCAATCTCTCTGCCCATAGGTAGGCTTCCTTCATTCATTCCAAGCAGATGAAGGTCTATCATCAGAAAGTCCAAAGAAGATGT
Source organism: Colobus angolensis palliatus (assembly GCF_000951035.1). Taxonomy (NCBI): domain Eukaryota; kingdom Metazoa; phylum Chordata; class Mammalia; order Primates; family Cercopithecidae; genus Colobus; species Colobus angolensis. The sequence continues at coordinate 9,971,981 of NW_012121932.1, forward strand.
GCTCACAGCTTTCTCAGGGATTTTCCTAGAAATTGAACTGTGTTTACTGAAGAGGAGGAAAAAAAAAAAAACTTGTCCTCCCAGAGATTGTGCTTCCCAGTTCCAAAATCACCAAGCCAATATGCACCTTATCTCCTCCACTGTGCCTTGATCCCTGCTATATTGTCCTAGTGACACCTTTCCGTGAAGCTTTTCTAATACAGCAAATTTGCTTTTCTTATTTCTAGGGGTATCAGAACAGGAATTATACACTTAAAAATGTATGCACTAGAGGCTATGCAAACAAGTCAAGTCTAAACATCACTTAATTTGTTTATCAAGCAAGAAGATGGAAGCTCCTTTGCATCTACTCAGGACAGGTGAACAATTAGAAGTGAAAGCTATACTGCATGCAGTACAGCTGGACATGTGCCATTGCTTAAACCAGGAAGGTGAACAGTAAAGCCCCCTCACAACTTGTACCACAGGGGCTCTTACAAGAAGGCCCAGCACTTAATCTCCCTTTCAGCAGATCACAGCCCTTATGCCAAACACTCTGATGCCTTCTTCTCCAAGCCCTTCTTCAAAGAAAGAGCTAGGGATACTGCCAAGAGAGCCACTATTTTTCCTCTGAAAAATGGATCCCAGTGGCATTTGTGCAATGCTACTAGGGTTGGATTATTTCTCTAAGTCAGTTTGAGAGAAGTTCTGCAGTGCTAGACTTTTAAAGTGTGCTCTTAGAGGAAGGAAGCCACTCCCAGCCTCTCAACCACCTTCCTGTCTCCCCAAGACCCCACCCACACAAACACACACATATACATAAGTTCACCAAAAAAATGTCTTTTAGACATAACCCTAGAGGAAGTCTGGCTCTGTGCACAGCACTGCAGAGGTGCTATTTGCATTTTGAATTGTTTTTAAGGCAAGAATTTATAAAGTGCGCAGCATACAGGTATTAAACATCCCCTGTGGGCAGTACCTCCATTGTGCAGATTCATTTATTGAAGAGAGTGCTAGTAGTAGTACCAGTAGTAGCTAATTGCTGTCATTTATTGGATGCCTCCTCTGTATCAGATATGGTTCTTAGTACTTTACATACATAATTTCCAATCTTCACAACCCCCTTTTAACTTAACTTTTGCTTGTTCTTCTACTGATGCTGAAATGGAGGCTCAGAGAAGTTTGAACACATGCTCTAAGGTCGCACTGCTCACCCCAACAGTACGACAGAGTCAGAATGTAGGCTCAATTCCATCTTGATTCAAAGCCTGAACTCTTCACACTGCACCACCTCCAGCCTTTTTTCACAGTGAGAACAAGGTGGGAAAAGGTGCATAGGTTCCAAGTCCAATGTGTCAGTTAGCAAAATCTCCTTGGAAATAATTTATGACCCAGGATACTTAGTTGAAATAGAGTTGACTTCTTGTATGACTTTACTTTTCTTTGCAGACATTTTGGCTCTCTTCTGTGAGTGCTCCTCACATGCAAATACGAATACTTTCAAAAAATTGTCAAATATGAATACTGAGAATGTCCCCCCCATTTACATCTCATCAAGGCACAAATCAAAACGCTTTTGGGTATATTATCCATCTTTCACTGTTTGTTCTCCTCTGCTTTACCAGTCCATGTCTTGTCTTTTGCAATTCAGCCATGTAGAATAAAAATGCACTTGTTCTATAATTGAAAATGAATCTGGAGAGAAAGGTCTAAGTCATGTAGTGTGTGAGGAAGACAGGTCATGGGGAACATTTCCTCTCCTTCCACACACCAAATGGTTTCATAATCTGTTGTGAATGTAAGGATATGGAGGGCAGTCCCCAAAAGCCTGCATTAATTTTTTAAGTTTTAAAAAATTAAAAATAACATCATAAGAGTGACTGTAAGTGAAGAGGATTACTAAGCTATAGACTATTTTATTTAATAATAGGTTCCATATCTCCAGATTACCTTTTATTTTATGAACCTAGGCACTTTATAAAACATTCATCTATTGAACATTCTACTTCCTTCTATATGGAATAATTGTCCTCTCTCATCACTCTCTTCCCTGCTCTGCCTCTCCCTCCCCTGGTTAACCTCATTCATTTTTGGGGGTTCATGTTAGCTATTACTTCCCCCAGAAGTCTGACCTAACTCCCAAGTCTGGGTTAGGAGGTCCACTTACAGACCCTCAAAGCACTGTGTGCTCCCCACGTTATAGTTCCTTGAGACCTCACTCACAGTTCTTTCCACTCTTACTCCTAACCAAATTCTAGGAGATAAGCATGTCCATGAAGATAAATCACCCAGGTGATGACCCCTCCAACAGTGGGTTCTTGAAATTCACAGGTCTTCTTAACTATTCACAGTTACTCTACTGCAGGGATCCCCAATCCCCAGGCCACGGACTGGTATCCATCCGTGGCCTGTTAGGAACTGGGCCATACAGCAGGAGGTGAGCAGCAGGCATGAGAAAGCAAAGCTTCATCTTTGTTTACAGCCACTGTCCATCACTCGCATTACCACCTGAGCTCTGCCTGCTGTCAGATCAGCGGCAGCATTGGATTCTCATAGGAATGCGAACCTTATTGTGAACTGTGCATGTGAGTGATCTAGGTTGCATGCTCCTTATGAGAATCTAATGTCTGGTGATCTGTTACTATCTCCCATCACCCCCAGATGGGACCGCCTAGTTTCAGGAAAACAAACTCAGGGCTCCCACCAGTTCTATATTATGGTGAGTTGTATAATTATTTCATTATATATTACAGTATAATAATAATAGAAATAAAGTGCACAGTAAATGTGCTTGAATCACCCTGAAACCATCCCCACCCCTAGTCCACGGAAAAATTGTCTTCCACAAAACCAGTTCCTGGTGCCAAAAATGTTGGAGGTGCTACTCTACTGCATTTGGACTATCCCTCCTCATGGCCACACTCTGGCTGGGTTTTGTCATCACCCAATCCTGAACCCTGATATTCTACTTCTTGGCCATATTTTCCAGTCTTCTGAGTTCTCTCATTTCCTTATTCATAGTACACTTGCTTCCTGGCCTCACAGGGTATTCTTATTCTTTGGCTCCTCCAATTTCTTTTTTCTTTTTCCAACCAGCAGCACTTTTTCTTTCCTGCCAATGCTACATCCCTGGATGGATTGCTTAAACTCTTCTCTGTCTTCTAACTTTGATTACCTTGGGTCCCTATTTTTCTACCATATTTCTCAGGAAAATCCCAATCCTGAATCAATGCTCCAATTCCTATCCCTATATCTACCAGATACACTGCTGAGAACAAGACCCAGTAGTTCACAGGGTTGGTTCCACTGCATATTCATGGATTACAAGTTCATCTGAGCCTCTGGCATTAACCAACAAGCCTTTGATTTGTCCTTTGTCAGCACCCTCTTCTATTCCCCACAAAAATTATTCCAAATGTTTACCATTTATTTCCTACTCAGCCCCTAGATTCCTCTCTTTCCATAGATGATCTTGCCTCACGCTTTATCAACAAAACTGCTATTAAAAAATGTGCTCTCCCTCACCTTCTCTTGCCTATCTATTAACTTATATATACAGAGTATTAGTCTGCTCAAGCTACCGTAACAAAATACCACAGACTGTGTGGCTTACACAACAGAATTGTTTTCTCATAGTTCTGGAGGTTGGAAAGTTCAAGATCAAGGTTCCAGCATGGTTGAACTCCTGGTGAGGGTTTGCTTTTTGGCTTTCAGGTAACCACCTTCTCACTATGCCCTCACATGGCCTTTCCTCAATACATGTGCACAGAGAGAGAGAGTGCTATGCTTTGGTGTCACTTCTTATAAATAGGACATTAATCCTAACAGATAAGAGCCCTACCTTTATGACCTAATTTAGCTTTAATTACTTCCTTACTCCAAATAAAACCACACTAGTGGTTAGGGCTTCAACATATGAATTTGGTGGGTGGTGTAGGACACATACATTCAGTCCATAATATACAGACACAGCAGTTTTGATTCCTTCCCTCCAAACTCAGAAAATCTGGTATCCTTCTCCCCAGTAATAGTCAACCTCCCACCTGGGACCTTGTTCCCATCCCCCTGGACACCATCTCCTCTAGAAGCCTGCTCCAAAAGTTTTCTCCACCCTATATCTACTCTATGGAGAACAGGAAAGAAGCACAAGGCAGCATCCCAGATTTCAAATAATTTTAGATTTGCTTAGAGAGACAAAATTAAGAGACATTGGGCCAAATATTAAAGCAGACAGGCAGGACAGGTAAAATCCTCAGCCTAACTAATAGAGCCTTATGGATCTACCACCCAATCACAAAAAATCAGTACTGGAAAGGACTGTAAGGTCATCTGATACTCCTGTCCCAGGCAGGCATCCAACTAAATGGACCAAGAAAGACAGTTGTCTAGCCTTGCATTAAAAACCTCCAGAGAGAAATTCCAACAAGTTTCCATCCCAAATTGGCAGTTGCATTGTCCTTAGGAGCATTCAGGAGGGATATATTTTGACGGTGAGCCAATCCTTTCAATTTTCTCCTATTTCTTAAAATCCCTCATTCAAAAAGACCACAAGGCAATCAACTAAAATTACTTTCTGGAAATGAATAATATGAAACTCTGGGAAAGTGCAGTCAGCCACAGGACTATCAGAGTTCTGATAGCTCAATTTCTTCTTGGAGGACTTGATGGCCTCTGGGATATAACCATCTGGGATATATACTCTTTTAGAGTAGTGTGGCCTTTGCCTGGTAGCCAAAGGTAACCTGAGCATTTCTAGTGAGGGACACACACACACACACACACACATGCATTTATTGGCCCAACAAGAATCTCCGACATACCTCCCTCTACTTTTTCTTTCTCCCTAGGAGACACAGTTCTGAAGCTTTGAAGTTTGCCTGGCCTGCTTGATGGAAGTCATCCAATCCTGTCCAAGTGACTGACAGAGGCTTTGCAACAAGGTCATTAACCCTGGACAGTTAGCCAAAGCCAATTCAAGAGTCACTAAGCTGATGGTCTCTGTTGGCTATGAAGCAACGCTCCTTCTCTTCTAGCATACAGCATCACAGAGAGACACTGGAGCCTAAAAGTGAGGACTCCTGCACAGGGACAGCCAGAATCCCCAAAGAAGACTGCTACCAATGAATGTGAGACCTTCTGCAATAGTCATTAGGGTAAATTTCCTGTTTATAAATATTTCCTTATGTTATAGCCAAACTTTATGTACAAGATTTGTATTTCCCAGATTTTCAACTTTAAAACAGTTTTCCTTCTTGGAAGGATTTAGTCACTACAATGCATAAAGAAGGCTTGAAGATATTGGAAAACAGTGTAATGGTGTATTGTAAAGAACAGGGAACAAAATTAAAGACAAGTTGAAGAACCTAGACCTATCTCCACTACTAATTATACCACTCAGCAAGGCTGAGTCGGTTGTATCCATGACCCCAAAATAGAGGAACTAGAAACACAACGCACTTCAGTTGAAATAAAATGATACACATATTTATGACAGTATTACCATGCATATTTTATTAAAATTGACTACACTTTTAATAACAGAATCTAAAATAATTTATTGTCTTAGTTGATTCATTTCAAATCATCAGTTTCTCCCATTAACTTTAAGAGGCATAATGGCATGGAAGAAAACAGTGTTATATGGGGAGTCATTTTATCTCATTTCACTAAATGAGAAATTCAAGGTTCAGAAAGATTAAATTACTAACCCAAGATCTCTTGGCTTTTAAATGGCTGAGGCCAAACTTCAGCCCAGGTCCTCTGATTCTAAAGTATGACTTACTCAGCATAAACCTTACAAGTCACAAGTGGTCTGGGTCCTCTCTTTAGCCTCCTTAAACTGAATAACTGTCAGCCCAGAATTTTCTATTCAGCAAAATTAAGTTTTGTAAATGAAGGAGAAATATTTTTCAGACAAGCAAATGCTGAGGGAATTTGTCACTATCAGACCAGCCCTACAAGAAATGCTAAAAATGAGTTATAAATCTTAAAACAAAAGGTTGATGTGTGCCACAATAAAACCTCTTGAAAGCATAAAACTCACAGAGCCTAGAAAATAATAACACAATGAAGGAAAAAAGTAACTAGGTAACAACATGATAACTGGAACAGCACCTCACATCTCAATATTAACATTGAATGTAAATGGCCTAAATGCTCCACTTACAAGATACAACTAAGCAGAATAGATTTTTAAAAGTCACAAACCAAATATCTGCTGTCTTCAAGAGACTCACCTGACATGTGAGGATTCTTATAGACTCAAGGTAAAGGATTTGAAAAGGATATTCCATGCAAAGAAAAACCAAAAGCAAGCAGGAGTGGCTATTCTTAGATAAAATAGACTTTAAAGCAACAACGGTTAAAAAAAAAAAGTCAAAGCAGGTCATTATATAATGATAAGGGAATCAATGGATCAATCCAACAAGAAAATATTACAATCCTAAATACATATGCACCTAACTCTGGAGCTCCCAGATTCATAAAACAATTACTACTAGACTTAAGAAAAGAGAAAGCAACACAATAATAGTGGGGGACTTCAACAGTAGACTGATCATTGAGTCTAGTGACCCAATGACAACACCAGACTGATCATTGAGGCACAAAGTCAACAAAAAAAACTGAACTTAAACTGCACTTAGAACAAATGGACCTAACAGATATTTACAGAACATTCTACTCAAGAACTGCAGAATATACATTCTTCTCATCAGCTCATGGAACACTCTCTAAAATAGACCACATGATAGGCCACAAAACAAGTCTCAATAAATTTTAAAAATAGAACTCATACCTAGTATCTTCTCAGACCACAGTGGAATCAAAACTAGAAATTAACTCTTAAAAGAACCTCAAAAGTATACAAATATATAGAAATTAAACAATCTGCTCCTGAATGATTTTTGGGTCAACAATGAAATCCAGACAGAAATGTAAAAGTTTTTTGAAATGAATGACAATACTGACACAAGTTATCACAACCTCTCTGATACAGCAAAAGCATGCTAAGAGTAAGGTTTATAGCACTAACTGCCTACACCAAAAAGTGTGAGAGATCACAAATTGACAACTTAATGTCATACCTCAAGGAACTAGAGAAATAAGAACAAACCAAACCCAAAACTAGCAGAAGAAAAGAAATAACAAGGATCAGAGCAGAACTAAGTGAGATTGAAAGCAAAACAAAGAGAAAAAAAAAAAAAAACTTGGGTGCAGTGGCTCATTCCTGTAATCCCATCACTTTGGGAGGCCAAGGTGAGTGGATCACCTGAGGTCAGGAGTTCAAGACCAGCCTGGTCAACGTAGTGAAACCTCATCTCTACTAAAAAGAAAAAAATTAGCTGGCCATGGTGGTGCATACCTGTAATCTCAGCTACTTGGGAAGATGAAGCAGGAGAATCACTTGAACCCAGAAGGTAGAGATTGCAGTGAGCCAAGATTATGCCACTGTACTCCAGCCTGGGTGACAGAGCCAGACTCCATCTCAAAAGAACCAACAAAACAAAAGGTCAATGAAACAAAAAGTTGGTTTTTTGAAAAGATAAACAAAATTGATAGACCATTAGCTAACTGGACCAAGAGGGGACAAGTTTTAAATAAGTTCAATTAGAAATGAAAATAGAGACATTACAACAAACACCACAGAAATGCAAAAGATTGTTCAAGACTACTATGAACACCTCCATACTCACAAACTAGAAAATCTAGAGGAGGCCGGGCACAGTGGCTCACATATGTAATCCCAGCACTTTGGGAGGTTGAGACAGGCATATCAGTGAGACCAGGAGTTAAAAATGAGCCTGGCCAACATAACGAAACACCGTCTCTACTAAAAATACAAAATATCAGCTGGGCGTAGGGGCACATGCCTGTAATCCCAGCTACTCGGGAGGCCAAGGCATGAGAGTCACTTGAACTAAGGGGGTGGGGGTGGAGGTTGCAATGAGCCAAGATCACGCCACTGCACTCCCGCCTGGGTGACAGAGCAAGACTCTGTCTAAAAAAAAAAGAAAAAAGAAAGGAAAAAAGTAAAGAAAATCTACAGGAAATGAATAAATTCCTAAAACATACAACCCTCCAAGCTTGAGTTATGAAGAAATAGAAATATTGAACAGACCAATAACAAGTAGGTGAGAATGAATCAGTAATTTAAAAACTTGCCAACAACTACAACAAAAAAAATCCTAGAGCCAGATGGATTCACAGCCAAATTCTATAAATCATAGATGACACAAACACATGGAAATACATCCCATTCTCATGGATTAAAAGAATCAACATTGTGAAAACCACCATACTGCCCAAAGCAATCCACAAATTGAATGCAATTTCTATCAAAATACCAGCATCATTTGTCTCATAATTAGAAAAAAAGTCCTAAAATTCATATGGAAACCAAAAAGGAGCATAAATCGCTAAAATAATAGTAAGCAAAAAGAACAAATCTAGAGGCATATTATCTGACTTTAAACTACAAGGTTATAGTAACCAAACCAGCATGGTCCTGGTATAAAATTAGATACACAGACCAATGGAACAGAATAGAAAATGCAGAAATAAAGCTGAATAATTACAACCAACTGATCTTCAACGAATCATAAAAAAACATCAATTGGGGAAAGGATACCCTATTCAATTAATGGTGCTGGGGAAACGGGATAGCCACATGTAGAAGAATAAAACTGGCTCTCTATCTCTACCATATTTAAAAAATCACCTCGAGATGGATCAAAGTCTTAAATCTAAGACCTGAAACAGTAAAAATTTCTAGAAGAAAACCTAAGAAAAATTCTTCTGGACATTGGTCTAGGCAAAGAATTTATGACTAAGGCCCTAAAAGCAAATGCAACAAAAATAAATAAATGGGACCTAATTAAACTAAAAAATTTCCTGCACAGCAAAAGAAACAATCAGAGTAAACGGACAACCCACAGAATGGGAGAAAATATTTGCTGGCTATTCATCTGACAAAGGACGAATATGCATAATCTACAAGGAACTCAAACAAATCAGCAAGAAAACACAAATAATCTCATCCAAAAAAATGGACAAATGACATGAATAGACATTTCGCAAAAAGAGATATACAAATGGCCAACAAACATATGAAAAAATTCTCAACATCACTAATAATCAGGGAAATGTAAAGTAAAACCACAATGAGATACCACCTTACCCCAGCCAGAATGGCCATTTTTAAACGTCAAAATACAATAAATATTGGCATAGATATGGTGAAAAGATATGGTGAACACTTAAACACGGCTGGTGGGAATGTGAATTAGTACATCCTCTATGGAAAACAGTATGGAGATTCCTTAAACAACTAAAAGTAGATCTACCATCCAATCCAGCAATCCCACTGCTGGGTATCTACCCAAAGGAAAGGAAACTTTATATAAAAAAGACACCTACATGCATATGTTTATCACAGCACAGTTCACAATTGCAAATATAGGGAACCAACCTAAATGCCCCTCAACCAATGAGTGAATAAAGAAAATGTGGTATATATATACCATGAAATACTACTCCATCATAAAAGAGAACAAAATAATGTCTTTTGTGGCAACTTGGAGGGAGCTGGAGACCATTATTCTAAGTGAAGTAACTCAGAAATGGAGAACCAAATACCATATATGCTATCACATATGGTATATGGTATCACTTGAGCTCAGGAGTTCAAGACCAGCCTGGGCAATATGGCAAGACTCTGTCTCTACAAAATATACAAAAATTAGCTGGGCATGGTGGCGTACACCTGTAACCCCAGTTAGCTGGGAGGCTGAGGCATGAGAATCATTGAACCAGGGAGGCAGAGTGAATTAGTTCAATCTCATTACAAGACTGGGTAAGGTATAAAGAAAAGAGATTTAATTGACTCACAGTTCCACATTGCTGGGAAAGCCTCAGGAAACTTAACAGTCATGGCAGAAGGCAAAGGAGGAGCAAAGGCCCTACATGGTGGCAGGCAAGAGAGCATGTACAGGGGAACTGCCCTTTATATTGGTAAGGTATAAAGAAAAGAGATTTAATTGACTCACAGTTCCACATTGCTGGGAAAGCCTCAGGAAACTTAACAGTCATGGCAGAAGGCAAAGAACAAGCAGGCACCTTCTTCATAGGGCGGCAGGACAGCGTGAGTGCAAGCAGGGGAAATGCCAGATGCTTATAAAACCATCATTTTTCCATATGAACTTTAAAGCAGTTTTTTCCAATTCTGTGAAGGTATAAAGAAAAGAGATTTAATTGACTCACAGTTCCACATTGCTGGGAAAGCCTCAGGAAACTTAACAGTCATGGCAGAAGGCAAAGGACAAGCAGGCACCTTCTTCATAGGGCGGCAGGACAGCATGAGTGCAAGCAGGGGAAATGCCAGATGCTTATAAAACCATCATTTTTCCATATGAACTTTAAAGCAGTTTTTTCCAATTCTGTGAAGAAACTCATTGGTAGCTTGATG
>NW_012121932.1:9983939-9998256 GCF_000951035.1 Colobus angolensis palliatus
CATCATTTTTCATGAGACTCACTCATTATCACTAGAACAGCTTAGGGGAAACCACCCCCATGATTCAATTACCTCCACCTGGTCCCACCCTTGACACATAGGGATTATGGAGATTACAATTCAAGGTGAGATTTGAGTGGGGACGCAGAGCCAAACCGTATCACAGAGATTACAGTGAGCCAAGATCACCACTGCACTCCATCCTGGGCAACAGAGCAAGACCTGTCTTTAAAAAAAACTAAAATGCAATTAGGACTGTATCTTTTGCATTAGCTGTGACAGCTTTGGTGTGGTCTTCAAAAACAAATTGCCACTTTTCTAGACCATGATACTCAGATAAAGAATTCTCCATGGAAAGAGGTTCAAACAAAATACTTTTGCTATAGAAATAAATCACCAACTTACTAATATCTACACGAAATTATGAGGAGTATAATGCACCACTATAAAGAATGGGTTAGAGCAGTGTTGTCCAACACAAACATGAAACAAGTAACTTTAAATCTTCTAGTAGCCACATGTTTTAAAAATAAAAGGAAATAGGTAAAATCTAGTTTAACAATAATATTGCATTTAATTCAATATATTCAAAGTATTCTTTTAACCTATAATCAACATAAAAATTATAAGTGAGGTATTGTACATTCTTTTTTATTTTCACACTAAACCTAGAAATCAGGATTGGCTACATTTCAAATGCTCAGTAGCCATATGCAGCTAGTGGCTACTGCATTGGACACAACAGGGTTAGAGACATCTACTCATCCAGAGGGATGCCCATGGTACATTTTTAGGGGGAAAAATGGAAAGTGGAGGATATTACGTAGTAAGAGCTCATGTTTGAGGGGGAAACTTAGGCATGTTGTCATATATGCTTGTATGGGCCTATATGAGCATGAAGAACGATGGCGAAGTATATACACATCAGGCTTTAACACTAGTTATTCAAGACAATAGGATTTGAGGGGACTGGGTACTAGACAGAATATTACTAGCTTTTTTAAATATATATCCTTGTATTGTTTCACATATTACAATGGCCTGTATTAGTTTTGTAATTTTCAGCTGGGTACAGTGGCGCTTGCCTGTAATGCCAGTACTCTGGGAGGCTGAGATGAGAGGATCACCTGAGTCCAGGAGTTCGAGACCAGCCTGGGCAACAGAGCAAGACCCTATATCTAAAAATAATTTTTAAAAATTAGTAGGGCATGATGGCATACACCTGTGGGATCAGCTACTCTGGAGACTGAGGTGAGAGGCTTGTCTGAGCCCAGGAGGTCAAGGCTGCAGTGATCCATGATCACATCACCACACTCCAGCCTGGGTGAAAGAGTGAGACCCTGTCTCAAAAAACAAGATTGTAGCCGGGCGCGGTGGCTCACGTCTGTAATCCCAGCACTTTGGGAGGCCAAGGCAGGCAGATCACGAGGTCAGGAGATCGAGACCATCCTGGCTAACAAGGTGAAACCCCATCTCTACTAAAAATACAAAAAAAAAAAATTAGCTGGGCATGGTGGCAGGTGCCTGTAGTCCCAGCTACTTGGTAGGCTGAGGCAGGAGAATGCTGTGAACCCAGGAGGCGGAGCCTGCAGCAAGCCGAGATCACACCACTGCACTCCAGCCTCCGTGACAGAGCAAGACTTTGTCTCAAAAAAAAAAAAAACAAGATTGTAATTTTCCTTTAACCTACTGAATAAGTTGCCAAAAGTTTCTAAAATTTATTAAAGAAGAGAGATTCAGTTGCTCTAACAGGCAGGAAAGCACAAGCTTTTGGAAGAAGAGAAATTAAAGACATTTTATCTTTTACTCAATACACATAATGACAACAAATTTAGAAATTATGTAGAAAAATAGTAAGTTGTCATTTGAATCTTAGAATAAAATATTAAGGAATTAGAAGTCACTTCCCACCCTGCCCCATCTGAAGACACCTACTTCACCTTGTCTGGTATCTCAGCTGCATGCTTTCCTTACTCAAGTTCTTCTCTCCATTTTAAATGAAAGCATCAGAATTGTAAAAGCCCATTAATAACAGGACAGAAGTAATAAGGCAGACTCCTAGGCAGACCAAGGCTACAAACTACTCTGAGGGATGGGTAGTAGACAGTAGGATTTGGATGCAGTTCTCCTGAAGGTAGATGAAGATGCTAGGCCAAATCCACCTAAGGCAGAGAGCAGCCAGGAGCAGGTGGGAGAAAAGAGTTCAAGCAGGTCTCAGGGGAGAGCCTCAAGATCATCTTCACCACCACTCCCTGGTAATTTTGCTGTCTGTTCCTGCAGTTCACCAAATTATGACATAATCTTTGCACAGGACAAAGGGACATAAAAAACTGTGCCAATAATCTTGAAACTTTTGACCAAAATATACCTTAAAACACACCAGTGATCTCCTAGATGATTCAGGGAAACTAACTGGAAAGAAGAGTTGGCTGAATAACTGGTTCTCTAGTCCCTGTAGGTTAGGAAAGCAGTTCCCCAAAAAATGAGATGACATAACACGGTCATTTCACCACTCAGCCAGAGCCCTTTTCCATAGTTTTTTCCTGAAGAATTGTGTTCCATGTCCTGACATAATCAACATACAAGACTTTCGTGGACAGATAGATTCATCTAACGGCCATATCAAATGGTGAGCTATTGTTTCACCGGCTGACTCCCATACTAAGATATGTGAAAGAAACTCCCATGATGATGAACTCAAGATTCAAGTTCAGAGCTCCGAAAGGAATAAACCAGCAGGCACTGATGATGTTTTTATGGTAGTTGTATGGAATCAAAGTCTAAACAAAAGAAGAAAAGAAAAAAAGACAGAGAATGTATTGGTAAATATGGCAGGAGAAATGGGCAGTGAGACAGGTAACAAACCTGCTGTTTGCTGTGTGCAGTTACTCACAGCTCTCTGATGCCATATGCCTTTCTTCAGGAGGAAAAATGAAGAGTTCAAGAGAGTGTTTGTACAAACAAAAACACATGTCATTTAGGATACCCACTAAGGGAAAGGGCATCATAATTTTGGGTCTCCTAATCCATCTCTGCCAGTGTCTCCCTCTGATAGTTTCATTGAGGCATTTTAAACATTCCATGATGTCAAAACTTAATAATAATGTGATTTATTCTAAATTGCCCTAGATTTCCTTAATAGCCTATTACGAATCCATCAGGCATTTATTTGTCCAAAGTCTTGAACTTTTCTATAATTTCAGTGTGTGATACATTTTAGAGAATAAAAGTTCCAAAAAATAAACTCTGTGAAGGCTTTCCTTGTATTTGTTCTTAAAATGTCTCTCAGGTTTTAAGGATTGTCTCTAAATTCTGTTATTGTTTGGTTTGATCTCAGGTCAATGCTGGTGCCATTCAAGTCCTCCACAAGTTTTGTAACTTCTAATGTACTACCCTTAACCTGTATGTACAGAATGGCTACAAAGCTAGATTTCTCTTACTGTTCCTACTTGGGATTTTGTCTTCATCCATGTGGGTGGCTATTTTAAAATAGCATAAATTAAATGGCTTATAAACAACAGAAAATTATTTCTCACAGCTCTAGGGGCTGGGAAGTCCAAGATCAAGGTGCTAGCAAATGTAATGTCAATGGAGGGCCTCCTGCTTCCTGGTTCAAATACCTGTGTTCTTGCTGTGTCCTCAGATGGTGGTAGAGGCAAACCAGCTCCCTCAGCACTCCTAAAAGAGCACTAATCCTATTCATGAGGACTTTGCCCTCATGACATAATCACCTCCCAAAGGTCCCCCCTCCTAATATCATTCCTAATATCATTACCTTGGGGTCAGGAATCAACATATTAATTACAGTGTGGGGTGCATAGCAAAGGTTTTCACCGTGAATGATTTTTCCACTAGAAATGACATTAAAGGTCTTAGCCTCACATAAAGCCCCAACTTCATGTCAACGTACAAGGTCCACATGAAACTTCCAACAAGAGAAATATCTAAGTAAAAGAGTGATAATAAGCCCCTAGGAACATAGCATCCATTCAATAAGTTGCTTGCTGGACTAAGGGCATTAACCACATATCTGTAGCTCATTGGCTTCTTACCTCATATTCATCCTCTGTTTCAAAATAAAGTGTCAGTTTATCCAGAAATCTCCATGACCCTTCAGGTCCAGGTTATATGCTCTCATGGCCCCCACAGCTTCCTCTAACTTGCCTTTTCATCACACCACATTATATTATAATTTTCTGTTATTTATTTTTATCCTGTTTCCCAAGCTAAACAGGCAGTCTTATTCTCAGACACATACCCAGTAACTAGCACAGAGCCAAGGACAGTGCAATAAATATATGAGGAATGCATGAATAAGTTACTTTATCATAAATAAGCATTTTTAACTGATGTACCAAAACTATGTAATGTGCATCCTCAATAGCTTTCTAGGCCATAGGTGACTGGGTCCCATAGGAAGCCTCTATCATACCATACACTCACCTTGCAGCGGGGCTCAACACTTTAATACACCCAGAAATTGATCGGACTTCACAATTTACTAACAAAAAATACTTTAGTGAAGATTATATAGGAAGATGGGAAAGAAGGTTTACATTCTCATACCATAGCAAAACTTTCTTTAAAATCCCTTGCATACTTTTCTATTCTTTCCCATGAAATTCTCCTTGCACAGCCACCCACTTTTCCCCCATGGGCTCCTTCTCCCCAGCCCTACCTCTGCTTCTCTTCACCTCTATGTGTTAGAAAAGATTCACTCTAACTTGCATCTGCCCCCTCATCACCCAGCCCTATAAATACAGTAAATGCTTCAACTTGGGATCCACCCTCATTAGAAAGCAGAACCATGCATCCAAAATAAGTAAGTTGTCCCTGAAACATATTTTCAGATGGGAGTTTCCAGAGGATAGGAGTCCTGTCCACTTAAGCAGACAGAACAATTCCATATGCAGTCTACCTTCTGGGCCTCAAATCCTGAAAGACTGACTACAAGAGATTGCATTTTAGTCCGACGGTCCTGTGACAATCATCTCTTTCCTCGAAGAGGGAGGGAACAGAGGTTTGAGCAGAAACTGTTTTTAAACATGTTTCAAGAACCTTGAAACACCTCCTACCAAGAGACATAAAATACTATAGATTCTAATTATCTCAGTCAAGATTCAACTAGAGAAGCAGAACCAGTAGGAGATACATATATTAGGAGATTTATTACAAGAAATTGCTTACATAGTTGTGGAGGCTGGCTAAGCAAGTCTGATATTCCTACGGCAGGTAGTCAGAAAGGAAGATCTCAGGCCAAGGTCGTGGGCACAGGCCAAAGTTGTCCTCCATAAGCAGAATTCCTTCTTTTACCTGGGAAGACTCAGCCCTGTTTTTAAGACCTTCCCCGCAATTCAGTCAGGCCCGCCCAGCTTATCCTGGGTAATCTCCCCTACTTAAAATCACCTGGTAAGATCACTAGTTATATCTGCAAAATACCTTCAGAGTAAGACCTAGATTACCATTTGATTGAATAACCGAGAACTATAGCCTAGCCAAATTGACGTATCAAAGAGGCCATCACTCTAAATAAAGACAATGAAAACCAGCAGCACTTACAGAGGTCCCATTCTAAACACTTCACATATGTATGTCCTTTACTTTGTACAATCACCCTACATGATGCTATTATCTCTATTATACACAAACTCTTCAGGCTGATTATTGGTTAAAATGCCACTGGAAGGCAGCAGCTTCTATCTCGATCCAGTTTATTTATTTTATTTTATTTATTTTATTTTATTTTATTGAAACAGGGTATCACTTGGTTGCCCAAGCTGGAGTGCAGTGGTACAATCATGGCTCACTGAAGCCTCTATCTCCAAGCTCAAGCGATCCTCCCACCTCAGCCTCCCAAGTGGCTGGGAATACAGCTGTGCACCACCACACATGGCTAATTATTATTTTGTTTTGTTTTGTTTTTGTTTTTGTTTTTAGTAAAACCAAAGTCTTCTTATGGTGCCCAGACTGATTTCACACTCTTGGCCTCAAGTGATCCTCCCACCTCAGCCTCCCAAAGTGCTGGGACTACAGGTGTGAGCCACCCCACCTAGCCTCCACACATTTTAACTGTCAACCAACTGCTCTGTATTAGCGGTGAGAGGAACGTGAACTGAGGGGAGAAAATCCCTTCTTCAACACCCAGCAGAAGGACCTGAGAAAAGGCTCTTGATCCACCCATCATCCAGCCCAGGATGTGCACCTCTTACTTCCTACTAAGAGTGCTCATCAAAGATATGGAGGCCAAAATTAGTGTAGAGACTGAGTGCACACCAGGGTTTCTTAGCAGCAATACTATTGACATTTCGGACTGAATAATTCCTTGTAGTCGGGCCGGGGGATGTGCGGCTGTCCCGTGTACTGTCAAGTTTAGCAGCAGCCCTGACCAATACTCACTAGACTCCAAGAGTTCCCCAACCCCTCCACTAGCAACAACCAAAAATGTCTCCAGATGTTGCCCAATTTCTCCAGAGGGAAGGGGTGGGAAAGGGGGGGAAAGCAGCAAAATCTCCCCAGTGAGCGGGGTAAACAGAGTTCCTCTAAAGGAAAGGCTGGGGCTACAACAGGGCCACTTAGAAACAGAGGTCAGTGGTCTCTCTCTAGGGGAGCCACTACCCTTTCGGAATATAATACTCTCTTTCTCACCTTCAGGCAGATGACACTCCCTCAGCCACCCCTCCCATTTGCCTGGATGATACCTACTTATCCTTCAGACTCCCTGAGCCCCTCAAGTCCAGGAAAGGTGCTCCTCCTCTGTGGCCTCTACTGAGGCATCCGTTGCATAGCTTTCTTGCCTGTCACTCACACTAGACCTAAGTTCTACCCCAGCACTAGCTGAGTCCTACTCAGCACTCCTGCGCCTGTCATAGTGCCTAGACTCTTGCTTAATTCATGCTCTTGTTAAAATAATAAAATCTAGGCTGGGACCAGTGGTTCACACCTGTAATCCCAGCACTTTGGGAGGCTGAAGCGGGTGGATCACCTGAGGTCAGGGGTTCAAGACCAGCCTGGCCAACATGGTGAAACCCTGTCTCTACTAAAAATACAAAAAATCAGCCTGGTGTGGTGGCTCATGTCTGTAATCCCAGCTACTCGGGAGGCTGAGGCAGGAGAATCACTTGAGCCCACGAGGCAGAGGTTGCAGTGAGCTGAAATCCTGACACTACACTCCAGCCTGGGCAATAGAGTGAGTGGGACTTCATCTCCAAACAAATAATAATAATAAAATCTAAATGTTATTGATTGTATACTATATGCCAGCATATGTACACTATGTAAAGCAAGAATGAGTTAACTATAAATAATAAATGAATTAATGTTGAAAGAATACATAAAATAAGCTATATATTATTCATTGTGGCCAAAATCGTACTAATTATCTCAACATTTAGAGTATTTCTAAATGTACAACACAAAGAGTAACAATTTTCAAAGAATTGGTACCATATGAAATGGGTTTCACATTAAAACTTTAATGAACATAATTTGTCTATCTGTGATGATACAGAGGCCCATTTAAGACATTTCTGTCTTGAGGAGTCATTATTAGAAATAGCAATTATCACATTTCTGCTGGGCATGGCGGCTCATGCCCATAATCTCAGCACTTTGGGAGGCCAAGGTGGGAGGATTGCTTGAGCCCAGGAGTTCAAGACCAGCCTTGAAACACAGCAAGAGACTATCTCTAATATATATATATTTTATATATATATACGTATACACATATAAAAATAAAACTGTCAGATTTTATAGATAGGGTAAAGTGTCATACAATATTTAGTTATCGTTGATAGAATACCAGATACACAGCCTTTTCTATGGCACAGACATGAGTTTAACATAAACTTATTCACTTTTGAACCCCTGAACCATAGTGAAAGGGTCACCAGATTTTCCCTCCCTCAAGAGGCAACTGCGATGGGTCCAATAAGACATTTCTATTTGGTACTTAGCCTGAATTTTACACAAGAGACTAAAATGTTATATTATTTGAGCCAGATCCATCAAAACTAATGAGCCCTCTGCACTTTATGGTTCTTTCTCTCCATCATGGACTATTATCAGTGACCCTATGAGCGCTCCCTTCTGAGAGCCACCCAATGGCTCAGCTGCAAAACTCAGGCATCACCGCCTCCTAGTCCTTCCACAAGCAGCCCTGCATTTCTGTGCAGATGGCCACCTAGGAATCAATTCATCACATTGCTCCAAAGACCCCAATACAATTAAAAATACGCAATCTGGAAAAGCCCCAAACCCAGACCATTGGCCCAGCCCTCTCTGTTCATGCTCAGCCCTGATCCTCCAGTGGTCGAGGAGTGACCTAGAAGGAGAGAGACAAGCTTGCTCATGTTCAGTACTCATTGGCCATTTTGAAATTGCAGGAGAGCAGATGGAGAAGTAACCTCAAATGAATATTCATAGAAAAAATCAATTATCCACCTTCTGTGCCACCTGCCCTCTCAACCCAACTTAGCCCGCAGCTGTGAGAGGCAGGGGGGCATATACCCAAATCACAGCCTCGCCTCGAAGGCATCTGCAGAGGCCAAGAGTCCAATGCCAAGCCTGGAACTTTGGCACACCTGACCTGAAAACATGAACTGTGTTGTGTTTGTGACCTTTAAAACAAGAACTAAAGCCATAGGAAGATGGCATGGGGTGGTGGAAAGAACAAAACCTTCCAAGTAAAGCTGGTCTGGGCTCAGATCGCAGCACTGAACCTTCTTAACTCCTGTCCCTTAACCCTGATTAAACTGGACAGTTCGCCCACATGCTGAGCCTCATTTTCCACACCTGCACAGTACGGATAAAACCGACCTGCATGTCGGGGGTAGGGCACAGATTGGGCAGACTAAGTAAGATAAGAAATACGAAGCTATGAAGCACCCAGCCATGGTAGGAATAAACAAACATTAGTTCCTCCTGCCCCAACAATACCATGTCACAGGGGAGAGATCAGATTTACATGCATCAAAACCATTTTAACAGACTGCTTAGGGATGGATGGAGATATGTGATTCCTGGAAGTTTTATGACTCTAACATAGGACTTTTCAGGGAGTTGAGATATATTTGAAGGATTTGCTATTAATATAAAATGTTTCTGAAATATTTTTCAGTTGTTATGTTAAATAATATAGCTCCCTTGCACAAATCCTGTATGCCTGCGTCCAAAGCTGTAACAAGAACAAGGCCACCAGGACTTGCCCAGCACTAAAAAATTTAGAACATCCCATTTATCAATTGCACTTTTAAAGGGCAGAATGGTAGAAATGAACGGAATGGAAAGGCCAGAGTCAAGGGCAAGGACGCCCATTTGCCCAAAGGCCTCATTTTGACTGAGGGACTGCAACCTCTCCTCTCTCCAGCCACACACTTGGTTATTAACTGTGTTTTCCTCCCCTCCCTCATCCCCCCATTCCCAGTGGGAAGCAAAGGAACCAATTCTATCTTTGCTGCCCCCAAGTTAACATTCCCCGAGCCTAGGCCAAATCACCTTTTCCCAATCTTCTCACAAAACCATCTCAAAAGTGGGACTCCAGCTTCCTACAGTGAAAATTCCAGCTCTCAACATAATTACCTTAACGTGGAAAGAGGATGGGGGTGGAGGGGCATTGGCAGTTAATATAGAAGGGTCCTGTGAAAGAAAACCATTTTATGTGCTTATGATTTGCATCCAGGCTGTCTCCTTTTTTGTCTTTTGTTGGTTTTCCAAGTTTGTTAATCTGAGTGTCTGTTTGAAAAAGCAGAAAGTGAAAGGAAGTGGAGAATCTGGGTGATCGATCACCCCTCTGGATAAACAACCTGGGCTCTTGATTTAATCATGCACAGAGAGCAGTGAATTATTCTAATCAGGAGCTGCAGAACAGCTTTCCTTGGCCAAACCATAATTGGAAGCAAGTTGCTGGAGGCACCTGGGCCCCTGCCTGCCTTTCAGACAGCCAGGTGGCCACCACCATGATGATCCCAAGCAAGGACAGTTTACAGACAACCCAGAGCCCTGAGTAACCCAGGATTCTACTTTCACATCACAATTTCTCACCCACCTCACAGGGAGTGGGAGAAAGCCTGACTCCATGTTGCATGTGACACACCTGCCCTCTCCCAACAGTCAATGACATTCACACCACCCCCTTCCAGCAATGGCTGTGGCTGCTCCTCAGCTCCTGGACTCCTCCAGCCCTTCAAAACTAGAGACTGACAGCTTGGAAGACACAGGACAGAAAACAGAGCTTCTAACCCGTTCTCACCACCTCTCCTACCCAGAGCAGAGAAGTACACACTCACCAGCCCATCACCAGAAACTTTAAGTTGCTCACATCAGAAGCTCAGTTTTGAAATAACGAAACCTCATGTTTAGGGGTGGGAACAAGTGCAGATTTTTCTCTCAAACCTGGAGTTATGCAGGAGTGCCAGAAAGAGTGGGGGCAGAGTGGAAGAGGAGGGAGAGGGAAGGAGAAAAAGAAAAGCTTCGTTCATAGAACACTGCTGATTCGGGTCAAGCGCCCAGGCAGACCTTTCTAAAGGTTCATGGTCATCCTCCTACACCATAGCCTGACTTCTTCTAGAGGCTTGGAAAAGCAGCCCTAAAGGAAAACATACCTCCTTCCCTACACCTGCTCTCTGGAAGCACCTGGGGTGAGATGAAGAGCCTGGACCTCACCTGTAATGTATATTTCCCCCTTTTCCAGCCTCCTTTCTGCATGGCCATGTTGTACTCAGGACCTTTTCTCTCTCACACCCTTTACTCACAGACCCATATACTCATTTGCTCTACTCACCTAGTCATTCTCAACCTATCTCAGCCCCAGTTCCACCCATCGGAAACACCTGCTCACCCCAACTGGTTCAAAAGTCCCTCCCTTCTCGGAGGACTTGATGAATGTCCTCTATTCAAAGCACGAGGAGGACTCCATTAGGCCACAGAGCTGATACTTGTCATCGCCATTCCCTGGTTCTCTTCTATTACATTTTTCTACTGTTATTATTCCACGGAAACCCTGATGGAAATCACTGGGAGTGATTAAGACAAATAGAAAAAAGCAAACAGAATTCTCATGCATTCTGCTCCGGAGATGCAGAGGCCTCGTACGGCAGGCAGAGCTTCTCATGTGACCCACGGGCTTAGGCACAGTATTTATCAGCAAAGCTTCACACAGCTGGAATGTCAATGAGAGACTGGAGGATTATATAACGGGAAGATGGATGTGCCCCCAGTGAGTAGTATGGAGGTCAGCAAGTCACTTTGTCCAGCTTTAAATCTATGAGGTGTGACATCTTGGCAGACCTGGAGATCTCCCTTGTTTTCTTTTTGATAGCAACTCGACATATTGCAGCGTGGGTCGCTGTATATATTCAGGCCCTGACAGCTCCACAGAATGCCTTTCCTGCACACAATGGGGACATTCTCCACCACAGTCTGCAACCTGAAGCTGGGATAGAGCTGGTATTCAGACCCAGCAGAAAGGCCACTCAACCACAGCTGAGAAAAGGGCTCACTTGTCTGCCCCAAAGATTCAGGAAGAAGTAAAGATCCTGCCACCCCATCCAAGCTGCCTGGTTGGGATGGTGAGCAGTCAGGTTAATGTTCAGCTTCAGGCACCAGTGCCTGGCTTTGTGAAAGGCTGAGCAGAGACCCCATCAACCCCTCCCAACTGTCATTCCAGGAAAAGAGATTGAGGATGAAATTTTAAATCTCCTACCCTATGCACAAAACCTAGCCCAGGATACTCTCCTGAAGATAATCTGGTTCTCTGTAGAGTGACCCCGGATGACATCTCCTATAGTAAAGGTATTTGGATGTGCTGAGATACTCTCCCCTCCCCCTTGGATCCACGGCCTGTGGTCTTCCTTTCTCCTTTCCAGTCCCCACTGCCAGTCCCCACTGCATCCAGTAGCTAGTGTTTTCCATCTAGCGAAGCTCCTCTCCAATTCTCACTAGCCATGGAAATGTCATAATTGCTTTTGCACGCAACATTACCTCTGCCTGGAATGCCCTTCTCTCCCTCCCTGCCCTTTTGTCCAACAAGAAGTTCCCACTTCCAAGATCTGCTGTGACACCATCTCAGACCCTCTCTCTCTGGTCTCACTGACCACTCTCTGCCTCCCCACTTTGAAAGTCCCTCTCATAAAGCATTTGCTACACTGTTTGGCAATTACATGCTCACATGTGTCCTCCCAGAAGGCTAATCTCCTTGAGAACAGGAGTATTTTATTTTGTTCACCTTTGTCTCTGAGTCCCAGCCAGCACAACAAGCATGTTAGGTGAATTGCATGCATTGACCAAGGCCACAGTCTTGCTACTGAATTCTTCAAATCTCTCCCAAGACCAGCATCATTCAGCCAGACATGTGTGGTCCTGCCCTCCTTTTCAGAGCACAGAGGGAAGCCACAAAGGATGCTTATCACCCCCTGACTGTTCTCTGTGAAACCTCTCATTTAAGATAGGCTTCTATGGCAGGCCACGTGAAGTAAACCCTTTAAACTGTGAGGTGAAGCCAGGTTTGGTGGCAAAGCCCCTTCATAACACCAGGAAGGTCAACAACAGTCTGGGAGAGAGTCAGAAGAATGGAGAGCTCCCTGCACTATAGCAGGGCCTCCTATCCTGACTTCTTGTGAGCGGCAGTGTCCTCATTCTCTCAGGCGACAAACCTGAGGACTCCAGCCCTGTAGCCAGCTCCATGAGCCCTAGACCAGCCACCAACCCCTGAGGGCCTTTAGCAGAGGCAGCTCTCATGTGGGGTGCCTGAGGGCAAGTGACCACAAACCAGGGGCAGCCACAGGGCATCAGATGCTTCACCAGACATTTTCATCCTGCTGGTTTCTGTGGCAAACTGTTCTTTCATATGGATGCCTCCAGCTTAGCTGTTTTGGCTCAAGGTTGCTTTATCTATTCAGGATCTTCTGTGGGATACATTTCATAACCCACCAGAGCTTCAACAGATGAGAAGGGGGACAACTTGATGAAAGAATTACTCAAAGTGGAAGGATCACAATAAAGGCAATGGGCCTCTGTTATTCCATCTAAACATCACTGTGCTCCAGGCCCAAGGGCAGCTGGCTCTTCATCACAATCATTCTCAAATTTATGGGGCCTGGCTACCTTTCAAGCGTGTCTCTTGGCAGAGAGATTTCTACAAGCTGGATGATCTTGATTGCATCCACAGGGAAGAAAAAAAATTCGCACCTGACTGGCCCTCATATTAAGTCCCTTAGTGTGTTTCCCACCCACCCCTTCCTGCCTCCTTGGTTAAAAATGGGAGAGGCATTATGAAGTCCGGCATGGTGAAAAGGGAATACGATTTGGAGTCACACCTTTACCAAGGTTCAAATCTCAGCTCCACCACTTGCTAGCTGGGTAACTCGAACAAGCTCCATGATCTTGCTAAACCTCAGTCTCTTTATCTTTAAAATGGGAATGAAAATACACATTTCAGAAAGCTAATATAAGGAAGAAGACAATGTTTATGAGGCATCTGGCAGAGTTCCTGAAATGGAAGCAGCTCAGTCAATGCTGCTCCTAACTTCACTTTAACTCAGGTTCTAAAGTGTAAGTGTAACAAGCATTAAAAGAATTTCGACTTACATGCGGGAGCGGAGCAAGATGGCCAAATAGGAACAGCTCCAGTCTCCAACTCCCAGCGCGAGCGACACAGAAGACCAGTGATTTCTGCATTTTCAACTGAGGTACTGGGTTCATCTCACTATGGAGTGCCGGACAATCAGTGCTGGTCAGCCGCTGCAGCCCGACCAGCGAGAGCTGAAGCAGGGCAAGGCATCGCCTCACCCAGGAA
Organism: Colobus angolensis palliatus; assembly: GCF_000951035.1. Lineage (NCBI taxonomy): Eukaryota > Metazoa > Chordata > Mammalia > Primates > Cercopithecidae > Colobus > Colobus angolensis. The sequence goes on from NW_012121932.1 coordinate 9,997,729, forward strand.
GCGCAAGGGGAAGGGAATTCCTTTTCCTAGCCAAGGGAACTGAGACACACAACACCTGGAAAATCAGGTAACTCCCACCCCAATACTGCGCTTTAAGCAAACGGGCACACCAGGAGATTATATCCCACACCTGGCCGGGAGGGTCCCACGCCCACGGAGCCTCCCTCATTTCTAGCACAGCAATCTGCGATCTAACCGCAAGGCAGCAGCAAGGCTGGGGGAGGCGCGCCCGCCATGGCTGAGGCTTCAGCAGGTAAACAAAGCTGCTGGGAAGCTTGAACTGGGTGGAGCTCACAGCAGCTTAAGGAAGCCTGCCTGTCTCGGTAGACTCCACCTCTGGGGACAGGGCACAGCTAAACAACAACAACAACAACAACAAAAGCAGCAGAAACCTCTGCAGACGCAAATGACTCTGTCTGAGAGCTTTGAAGACAGCAGTGGATCTCCCAACACGGAGGTTGAGATCTGAGAAGGGACAGACTGCCAGCTCAAGTGGGTCCCTGACCCCTGAGTAGCCTAACTGGGAGA
>NW_012121932.1:10001221-10108807 GCF_000951035.1 Colobus angolensis palliatus
GAGTCGATGGGTGCTGACGAGTTGATGGGTGCAGCGCACCAACATGGCACAAGTATACATATGTAACAAACCTGCATGTTATGCACATGTACCCTAGAACTTAAAGTATAATATGTAACAAACCTGCATGTTATGCACATGTACCCTAGAACTTAAAGTATAATAATAATAAAGAAAAAAAGAATTTCATGTCAAATAAGTTTGGGAAGTACTTGGTTAAACAAATGTATACCCATTTCTTCTCTGCAGGACTTCTCAGAGTCTTTAACCTGCTAATGTGAGCTGTAAATCTCTAAGATGTACTACACTTTTCAGGCTTCCCAGGCCACTATGACCACAAAATTCTTATCATGGAATGTCACTCAGGAGTAATGTTCTGTGATTTGCCTTTTAGAAAATATGCTTTAAAATAAAGAGAAAATAGCAATTAGATGCCACGGCTACTCAAATGATCTCTTCTTCTGGAGTCTGTAAATGGCCATTATTTCCCTTTAGGAAAACCATCACCAAAAAAAGAGAATCCAAAATCAATTTTCTTTCCCAAAACTACTGTATAAAAGGACTGCTTATCCCAAGCCTCGCATTTTCCTACACATGGACCCTCAGGTACTGCACACTGCCGGAGCCTTTGCCGCTCATGTCCCTGCCCATATTCCTCGGCACTTGCTTCTCTGAAAGGCATTGAAGCCAAAAATAAAAGTAAAAGGGTAAATGGCCAAGTGCTTTTTAGGTTTCTGTCTGATTTTATGCTCCACATATGAATTTACACCAAATAGAGATTCCTGGACCAATTTGTAACTGCAGAGAAATTTTCAGCCATCTTATTAACTTTGCATGCCCTTGTTTTAAAAAAAAAAAAAAAAAAAAAAAAGCAGGCTAAAGATTTCCATCACCAATTGGCAAAGAAAGGAACAAAGTACCAGAGCCCAGAGCAGTTAAGCCAGAGAGCAAACTACCATCAGAGGAGGGTACAGCCTCCCCAAGCATGTAGTTTAGCCCAAAATTGAATTCTACAACCATCACTTCTATTCATCAGTGTGGATTCTGGCCTGTTGTGAAACAAGCCAATACTGCTGGCAAGTAGGTTTCATTTTGTAGAGGAAGGGAATTAATATGCACACTCAGTCTTTCCAAAACTATCTATCAGGTATGAATAGCCACTATAGACACTTTTGTCCAATAAAATCCTGCCTCGAGGCCTGCCTAATAGCTTTACACGTTCGTTTGTGGATTAGATTCAAGCACAGTTTATCCCTGCGTGTAGATGAGAATGTCAGACGGCTCACCTTCACCTCTGTGCCCCGAATCCAGGGGCACACTTAATCCTGCTGCTAAGTCAGATGCATGGCACACATGTGTCGACCTGGAGAGGTGGATGAGTGGGGAAAAAGGAGCTTTGAAAATAAGAGTTAATGTTACCAAGGCTCGGCATCAAAATCCCCCTTTGCATGTCTTTGTTTCCCCTTTCCAGCTCTCTCCAGCTGCATTCCTCTACTCTTAGCAATATCCCAGGGCCTATAGCAGTGCCAATCCTACCAGAGTTGAGAGACCAGGATGGAGGTAGCTAGGTAATCTCTAGGCAACTCCTCACCAACTTCCTCATAGCCATTTCAGGGAGGTGGAAACCAAGCTCTAGACAAGACTCTGGAGACAAGGGCCTCGCCTTCCTTGGGTCACTCATGCCTGAGTCCAGCCCTCTGCACCACAGAAGTGGGAATCAAACCACTAGGGTCACCTGACTCTTGGTCCTCGGAGGTCGGGGTGGGGGAAAGTGGCAAGAGTTATGAGGAAACTGTGGCATTCAGACTACAAAAGTTGTGATAAATCTGTATATGAGTCTGTCTTTCACCCAATCACTTCATGTAGAACATCATACTATCCCAAGCAGACCCTTCAAACTAAATAGTAAATCCACTAACACGAGATCAATCACATTTACCCATCTGTGTTAACCCTATTTCATTGCAAAGGAATATATGAGGCTGAGCAATTTATAAAGAAAAGATGTTTATTTGGACTCATGTTTCTGCAGACAGTACAAGAAGCACAGTGCCAACATTTGCTTCTGGTGAGGGCCTCAGGATGCTTACAGTCATGGCAGAAGGTGAAGGGGAAGCAGGTGTGTCACAAGGCAAGAGAAAGAATAAGACAGAGAGGAGGAGGTGCCAGACTCCTTTTAACAAACAGCTCTTGCATGAACTAATAGAGCAAAACCTCACTCATCACCATAGAGATGGCACTAAGCAATTCATGAGAGAGCCACCTCCATGACCCAACACCTCCCACTATGCCCCACCTCCAACACTGCAGATCACATTTCAACATAAGATTTGGAGGGGACAAATATGCAAACTATATCACCATCCTTCAGTGGTCAGCTCCTCTCTGTAGCCATCTCAGCCTTCCCTCCCTCCTCATGCCCCATCATCTGTGTTCCTGGGCACCCTATACCCACCTCTGGGACAGTCCATGCACATGGCAGCATGAGTCATGCATTTATGTAACTATCTTTTCTGCAAAGCTGGGTTCCCCCAAGGCAGGGTTCAAGCCTCAGGTATTGGTAGCTCTCCAATATCATGCCCTGTTCCTGGCATATGGTGGATCCTCATGTTGGTGGTCACTGTTAAAGCCCAATCATAAAGCCAAATGGAGTGATGTTACCAGGTCTTAGATGTCAGAAGGTCCTTGTGCCTTGACATAGGTTCAGCATAAGCTGTTATAATATACAGCAAATACATGGGACCCTCTTAGGTTCCCTTTCCTTTTCCAGACACAAGTCCTTTGACACGCGTCAGCGTTGTTCCTGTCAATTCAACACCCTATCCCCAAGTTCTGAGCTGCAGAGGCATGATGAAGCAATTTCATCGCTGTGGTGAATCTTATTAATACCGGCACACAGATTGGCCTATTCATCAGTGCCTATAAAAAACTAGACACGGAGAAGGAAAAACTTGACCACAGGCCAAGGAGTTTGCGGGGCTTATATTTATCCAAATTATTTTGGCATTAATACCATGCTGCAAAATCTACAAAATCAAAAACGCAGAACTCTGCAAATGAGCAAGGTTAAACTAAGACCCGTTGCTGCAGTTATTTGTAATTACCACTCACCGCCTGAGTCTGCGGTGAGCTGTCCAGAAATAGCCTGTGCTCCCCTGGGATTCTGCCCATGAGGTCCCTGCTGCCACCTGCAGCCTCCCAATGCCATCACCAGCCTCGGAAAGAGAGTGAGCATAGGCGTGGGAGGCATTAACCAGAGAGAGGATGCATACAATAATGAGATCAAAATGGAGGTGAGGGCTTGTGCATTCAGGCCTGTGGATCAGGCTGATGATAGCAGACAAAAGTACAAGAAGGATGCTTACTTCTTGGCATCAGTCTTCCAGTAACATGGCCAAGAGTCGAATCTGCTCACCACTCACAAACTGTGAATGTTTGGGCAAGTTACTTATCCTCTCTGGGCCGGTTTTCTCATCCATAAACTTGGAAATCATGGCCCCTGTGTCATAGGGCTGTCATGAAGGTCAAGTTAACAATATGTAAAAGTGTGTTTGAACAGTGTCTGGGGCATGATATGGGTTACAAATTTGTCGTTATCTTTATTTGGACTTGGTCCTCCTTTCTGATCACATTACTAGGTGACATCATATTCAGCTTTTATACATTCATTCAAAAAACACCTACTGAGTGCAGTTGGACTACACTTCCCTCTGCATTGGCCAAACCCAGACTCTTTCAAGGCCCACCTCTCCATGAAGCTTTTCCAGTTATCCCCCATGGACGTGACCACTTCTCCTCACTTCATTTTTTCCTCTCTTTTAGCACTTAATATTTTTAAGTTCAAATCATAGTTTAAAGCTTCCTGAGGACAGAACCAATGTCTGATTCATTTTTATGTTTCACACAGCATCATCTCTCACATTGAGTGTGAAGTCATTAAATAGTGTGGAATGAATAAAGGAAAACGTAGGATGAAAAGCAGGAAAAAGCAGCTCTCTGGGCTTCTCATCACCAGAGCCTGTTTTTAAAAGTAGCTAGGAGACCGTAAATGGAATCCCCTACAAAAAGTATTTTGTACTTAGTTTATGCACTGCACAAACTAACACGTCATTTTTCTAGATGAGAAAACCCAATGTCTTCACCATAAGATCTAATAATCAAGAAAAAGGGAAGAACCCAGTGCCCATTTGCAGTCCTGAATGCTGCTTCCCTATCCCTGCTCCAGGGTCACTGAGCTTCCAGGGAATCCAAACACCTGTCACCAGACTCCCTGTGGTTCTGCTGAGGCCTTCCCACTGCCCACAGTGCTGAGGTCAAACCTGCCTTACCCTTCCTAAAACTCTCACTCTCTCACAAAGCCTACCATCTCATCTCACATTTCACCATGATTTGGGGACCACAGAATGAATGTCCCCATTTCCTCCACTTTACCCCCGTGCTTTTTCCTTCCACCACATCTGAGAAGACCAACCACTCTCCCTTCCAAAGGCCACCTTTCCTGGGCTCAGGTTACCCTCCCCTTGTTCTGACTTCCCCAATCTTGCTTTCTCACTCAAGCCTTTTCCCCTCCTCCACTTATTAGGCCAATCTCTACTCCTGTACAAACGTGAGCAGTTTACTCAACCTCAACTATAAAAGCTAAGATAAGATCATTTTTTTGTTTAGGATTTTTCTTGATTTTTTGGAAAGACAGACAGGGTCTTGCTCTGTTGCCCCAGCTGGAGTACAGTGGTGCAATCATGGCTCACTGCAGCTTCCAACTCCTAGGCTCAAGCAATCCTCCCAACTCAACCTCCCAAAGCAATGGGATTACAGGCATAAGCTGCTGTGCCCAGACAAAAACTGAGATAGTAATAAAACTCATCTCTCAGATCTCATATGAGAAAGGATTTGCAAAGCATAGGGCTTACAAAAATGTTAGGCATTTTCATGTCTTCCAGTGGACAGAGATCACCATTTTTACTCCTCTTGGGATCATCCACAATGTCTTGCAATGGGTATGGCATATAGTAGGAATTCAATAGATGAGGTACATACTAGCTTAATGAGTAAGGCCCAGTATGAATGAATCAAAACCCACACATCGACTTCACTAATCAATTTATCTCTAAGTGAGAGCGTTTGGCCTTAACACCTTACTCTCGATCCAGTGAGAAAATTCCTGCTGGGTCGACCCCATCTCTGAAAAGAGTCTTTTGGGTCAAATTGGTAATGAAGTTGTAATCTGAAACAGCTTCATCCCTGAGCTCCTAACATCTCTAGGAGAAAACTCAGCTCTTGGGTGTGGCTAAGATTCATATATGTCATCAATTTGTTAAGAACTTAGATTATGATCAATCATAGAGCTAATTTGTTAGTTGCAGAACACTGTTTTGGAGGGGTATTTTGGTTGGCTGTTTTGTTTCATTTTGTTTTGTTGAGACAGTATCATGCTTTGTCACCCAGGCTGGAGTGCAGTGGCATGATCATGGTTCACTGCAGCCTTCCTGCGCTCAAGAGATCCTCCTGCCTCAGCCTCCTGAGTAGCTGGGACCACAGGCGTGTGCCACCATGTCCAGCTAATTTTTTATTTTATTTTACTTTTTGTAGAGATGAGGGTCTCACTATGTTGCCCACACTGGTCTCAAACTCCTGAGCTCAAGTGATATTCATGATATTCCTTCCTCTCTTCCCAAAGGATTGCAACTATAGGTGTGACCCACTGCACCCAGCAGAACATTGTTTGAATGCTGTGGTATATAAATGTGTTGATTTCTTTAAGCCAGTGTATAAATATTATTTGTTGATGTAAATAATCTGTTAAATGAACTTGTTGGTTTTGCTCATCTGTATACCCTAGGTCTTCAGAAGCTCTGATAAGCAGGGTGTCACATGTACCCAGGCCTCCCCAACGTTAAGGGACAAAACACCTTTCCTATTGCACACACTGCTGCCCCCTTAAACTGCCATCCTTTACGTTACTCTCCTTCCCTTATCAAACCTCTGTCACAATAGCCTGCAATACTCCAATATTTGAAGCTCCTGAAATATCATCAGTTCTGCTCCACTCAGCTGCATTCTCCAATGACCTAATTACCAAATTCAGCACATTTTATTTGATTTTCTACAATGTTTCAAACTGCTAGCCAGCCCATCTTTTTTGAACCTCTTGCCTTCTTTCCCAGACAAAATAACATCTCTGTGCTCCCCATTGTTCCTCAGCCCCAACCTACACCCCATTTCCCCAACTTTAGGCCCCCGTTGCTGATCTCCTGGGTCCTGGAGGCTCACCCACCCTTTGACTTCAGCAGCAACTTTTCTTTCTTCTTCTTCTTTTTTTTTTTTTTTTGAGATGGAGCTTCACTCTGTAGCCCAGGCTGGAGTGCAGTGGCACAATGTCAGCTCACTGCAACTTCGGCCTCCCAGGTTCAAGCGATTCTCCTGCCTCAGCCTCCCAAGTAGCTGGGATTACAGGCACGTGCCACCACACCCAGCTAATTTTTAGATTTTCAGTAGAGATGGTATTTCACCATGTTGGCCAGCCTGGTCTCCAACTCCTGACCTCAAGTGATCCCCCCACCTCGGCCTCTCACGCCTGCTGGGATTACAGGCGTGAGCCACCACGCCTAGCCCAGCAGCACCTTGATGAAAACACACATCTGCAACTCAGGCCTCCCCAAGGCTGCAGCCTGGAACGTCCAGCGGCATGTGGAACACCTCCAGCTGGGTGGCCTGCAGCTCAGCAGGCCCAACACGGGATCAGTCCCCGTTTTCCCAAACCAGCTTCTCCCTTGACTCACGTTCCTCATCAGGAGCCAGGCTCTGTCCTGTCACATATCCCACAAGAACAGACTGAGTGCCTACCCTGTGTGGGCATTGCCCAGGGGCGGGGGCTGCAGCAGTGAGTGGGACAGGGCCGCTGTCCTCATGGATGGGGGAACTCACAAAATAAGCCAAGAGTAAACATAAAATATCATGTCAGGTGGTGATGAGCACTGTGGACAAAAATACAGCAGGCTTAGGAGAGCATGGTGGGGAGGCCTCCATTTTCTTGTCTTTTTCTTACATTTAGGAGTTTCTAATGTTTCACACAGATATTGAACGCTCTGGGTCAAGATGAGCTCATTCAGTAAGGGAACCTGGAGAAAGAAAAGAAGCAGACGACCTGTCTCGGGGTGTGTCGACATTTGGAGACTTGGAGGAGAATGAAAAGGCAGCCTGGGCCGGGTGCATTGGCTCACACCTCTAATCCCAACACTTTGAGAGGCTGAGGTAGGCGGATCACCTGAAGTTAGGAGTTCAAGACCGGCCTGGCCAACATGGTGAAATCCCGTCTCTACTAAAAATACAAAAATTAGCCAGAATTAGTGGCACACACCTGTAATTCCAGCTACTTGGGAGGCTGAGACAGGGGAATCACTTGAACCCAGAGGCGGAGGTTGCATTGAGCCAAGATCATGCCATTGCACTCCAGCCTGGGCAACAGAGAAACCTGTTGTGTCTATAGAAAATAGACACCATCTTAAAAAAAAAAAAAAAAAATCAGAGAAAAACAAAAAGGCAGCCTGGAGACAGAAGGAGCTGTAGCTGCCTGAAAGTTAGAAGAAAAGCAGGAGTGCACTTTCCCAGAAGCAAAGCAAAGAAACATCTCAAGAAGAGTTGGCCGAGCCCAGGGCCCCAGTAGGGTGTAGACTGAGCATCGACCATTGGCTTTGGCAACCTGGAGCTCGAAAGAGAGGAGACAAGGGTAGTTTCAGTGGTGCATGGGAGGGAACCTGTGAGCGAATGGGAAATGAGGGACGAAGCAGAGACAGCAAGAGCACACAGCCCTTCCCAGGAGCTTTAAGAGAAACAGGAGAAGAGAGATGGAGCAGAGTCAAAACTAAGTCTAGTACGAGGCGTTTTATGTTAGGAGATTCCAGCATATTTATATGCTGACAAGTATGAGCCAGGGGAGAAGGAAAATATGAAGATGTCAGGGGAAAAAAAGTAATCACAGAAGCAAACCACTTGATTGGAGGGAGGGTTTAGGAACCAAAGCACACGTCGGAAGTTTGGCTTAAGACGGACAGAGAGAGTTCTCGTGAACTCCTCCCTTAGATCCCTAATCACTTATCTCTAAGCTATACTTGTGATATCTTAAATCTTGAATCAATCACCAAATGTGGTATTTATTCACCCCATAATATTGATCATCTTTTGTTACTTGATTTTCATTCTCACTGCCGTCATTTGGTAACTAATTTATCACATCTTGGAGAATCACTTGAACCTGGGAGGCAGAGGCTGCAGTGAGCTGAGATCCCGCCACTGCACTCCAGTCCAGGCGACAGAGTGAGACTTCATCTCAAAAAACAAAAAAAGGATAAAACATGTTTGTTTTAATTTTCAAACCATAACCACACTTAGCCCCTATCTGTCCAGAGAAGCAGGATGGCCAGTTTCTTTCCACAATTCCTCTCTCCAAATACCCTGAGTACAGACAAGGTGGCACACGCAGTCCATGGATCAGCCCATGAGAGACTCCAATGCTCCCCTCGAAGCTACAATCACTGATGTCCGGACGCTGGTCTCAGCTGCCTCCTGTCCCTTCCCTGCAAAGGCAGGAGTCTCTGTTGGAATCCATAGAATGAAGCAGGCAAAGACAAGCCCCAAGTAGCTAGCCACAATGGTCACCTTGTTCATCAATATCCAGCAGACAGGGCAAGAGGAGGAGAGATTGCCCAGGGAGATTGTGAAAGCCAGGACTGGAAGGGATACCCATGGCCACACCTTAAGAGCCTGGAATATTTGGTCTAGCTGTATTCCTAGGAAGAAGAGAAAACAGGTTTGAACCTGGGATAATAATAGATGTTGCATAGGGACTGACTGAGGATAAGAGATTACAGGTGACACAAAGTTTCTTAGCATATTACTTGGCACTTACATGATGGGTAAATGGTCAGCTTCCTAAGTCTTCTCCCTTCTTCCCTCCTCCCTAGTCTGTCTTTTCACCAATCCTTTCCACCATTTGTTTCCTCGTTAGTATTTCTAAAAGTTCTATTTTTCTCAAGTCATTCCTCCTCGCCACCCCATTCAGAAAGTGCTGGTAGCTCCCCCATTGCCTTCAGGACCAAGTCCAAATTCCAGAACCTGGCATTAAGGCTCCCACCCCAAACGGATTGCTCTTCCACCCCTATTCCCAACATGAAGCTGCTCTGTTCTCAGAACACACCAGGTGGGTTCGCTGCAAGTGTAATGTGTCCCATCTCTGCCCACACCCAAATCTTATTCATGTTTCAAATACGAATTCATTTCCTACCTTTTCCATGAGGCTCCTCTGACCACGCAGGCATCTCTTCCTCAGCTGAAGTCCTGTAGCACACATCATCTCTTCTCATTGGACATGTGTGACATTTCTTCACATTATTCATTAATCTGTGTGAATCTTCCTCCCACAACTGTGCTGGAGTTCCCTCAGGGCAAGAACCATGCCTCACTCTAGATTGCCTAGCACCGTCCTTTTTGCAAAAAAGGATGATTAAATAAATGTGTTAAGGCACACATTTCAAGAGTAAGATGTACTAGAAAGAGCTCAGATCTGAGCTTTAAATCCCAAGTGCAACATTTGCAAGTTGCATGGTTAGAAACAAAGTCTTCCTTGAAAACATCTCTAAGTCAGAGCTAATTACACCCACCTGACAGGGTGGTTTTGAGTATTAAGTGAGATAATGTATATAAGGCACCTAATAAGTACCTGAAGCACAGTGGGCCCTCAACAAATTCCCTTCTCCTGCCACCCTACCTGAAACTGACCTAGAATGACAAGGGACAAACCTGTTAGGAGACAGGCAAAGATGACAAAGGCACTTTCCATTCCACAGCTCAGAGATCCTGTTCCAGGAAGCATCCGTTTTGACAAGGTGTGAGGACTCTAAGGGAGACTGAAACTCTAAGGGAGACAATGAGACGCTAGCAAGCTAGAAATCAGAGGCATTTCAAGAACTATTTCCACCCCAACAACCTGACCTCAGAAGGGCACTAGAGACTGCCCACGGCTTTGCACTGCAGGAAGGTGAGTGTTCAGCCCTAAAGAGGCGCTGGTCCAGAAAGCTCTGTGTCAGTATCCCAGTGGCTGTGGTCTGACCTCTAGCCTGTTCTCAACCAAATGGAGGAGGATGGGGGGTCACTCAGGCCCAGACCAGAAAGTAGGCTCACCTCCCCCTTACTTGTTGGCAAATTTCCTCACTGGTCATTAGAAGACTCACTCTGTGGGACACCCAGTTGAGTCCATGCTATTAATAACATGACAAATGTGTGCAACTCAGGATAAAAAGAATGCTCTGTACCTACACAGAAGGATGTGTGCATGGGCCTGCATGTCCTTTGAAGCACCATTAATGATTGCACCTTTTTTTTTCCAGAGCAGCCTCTGACACTTTATAATCCGAGAAAAAAATGGCAGAACTTCTGCATCTCATGTGGAGCAGTTGAGTTTACTGCCCACATGTTTTCTCAGATAAACCCGAGTCAGGCTCCCAACTCTCTGGCCCACCCACCCAGGACTTTGCGCAGAGATTTGCCTTCATTTCCTCATCTGTACCCGGTGCGATAATACTTACCTTGCAGGTAATCATGAGCTTTAAATAGAGGAAACTAATCTTCCTAAAGTGCTGGTATCGTGCTTGCTGTTCCAACCCTGATAGCCATCATTACATTATTATAAGTCAAGCTGAAGGGCAGCAGAATAAATTGTAAGAATGTATTAAGCATGGGTAGGGACCAAGTCTGGGCAGCCACAAGCAAAAATGAGAAAGGGATTTGCATGGTGGGAATGGCATTTGCCCATCTCCATTTTCGAGGCCTCTGTCTGGGTTCAACAGTTCTTCTAAGATCACGTGTGGCTGTCTGGCCACTTTATTTGTAAGCTTTCTCCACTTCCAAGAGTTGTGAACTCATTTCAAGCAGCTCATTGGCAACCCTCCTGCCCATTCTATGCATATTTTACAGAGGACAGCTTTGAGGCTTAAGCAAAATGACATTTGCAAGGTCACAGAGCTCACCAGTGGCAGAGCTGGGATATAGGACTATTGCATTCAAAGCCCCCCACCCACTCTTTACCTCCCTCCCCTTTCTAAAGCATGACCCACTGGAGCTTTCACAGCGGGGGCTATAGATTGTGGAAAAAAGTGGCAACATGATGGTGAACTTGCATCTGATCCAGTGATTCCAAATCCCCTTAAAATTGAGGCAGAGACTCCACCAAAGGGACTGGTGAGCCCTGTGACTGGCCCCCCATCACTATGACAACACTCCTGTTCCAGCGCCTCAGGGGATCTCCACTCTCCTACCTTCTCACGTAGGTGGGAAAGGTGGTGTCCTCACCTACATGTACGGCCAAGTTTCCCATAATTTAAGAAGATTTAACTGGATCACTAAAAGGGTCTCCATGCTGCATGTTACAACTGCACATCTCAGCACCCAAAGCCTTCACTGGACAGAGAAAACCGTGCTTGGGTGACTCGTGACTCGACATTCGCTCTGGACGTGTCAGTACAGAGGAACATCGGTACCGGATCCCAGACACAGGGCTGAGCCCAGCTGGTTCTCATTCTTTTCTGGGGCCAGGCCTGCTGCGTGGTTTCATTTAATTGAATATTTTGATTGTTTGCTTTCTGTAGCCAGAAGCCTGCAGGCAGTAAATGCCCTTTTCCATCAGTACAAGAAAGAAAATGTACCTGCCGAGGTAGTATTTGCTTCTCTGAGCTGCTGACTTATTTTAAGAACTAAATCTTTCCTGTTACTATATTCTTCACTCTGGGATGTGCGCGCTCCAAGACTGACAGTAATTCAGGTCTAGGGCAGGAGCGTCCTCTCAGCGATGACGTAGCGCCACCTACTGACCACTTGCTCAACAGCAGCCACTTTCAACTGCTACGGTGATCTCGACAGACACGAAAATGTTTTGAACTCCCAACGAGAAGTTCTACATGCGTTCTTCCCTTCTCACATAGCAGAGCTTGCCCAGCAGAATTGTGCTCCTTTTATTTTTTAACATAAATAAGTTAAGACACAAGGCTCCAGCAAGAAAGCTGAGCAAGTTCTCCACTTGACAACTGTTTCATACTTGCCGACTTTGGCGGCTGTCGTTTACAAATGATGAGCTCATGAGAGAGGAGGCTAATGCAACCCCCAGGTGCCCAAAACACAAGCATGGAGAAAGACAGCACTCCTGTGGAATCTGATACAATCCTCTTGTCTTTTTTAGCCCTTCATACCAGTGTTTCTAAACTTTAGGTGCAAGATTATCCTCACAGCACCTCTAAGGAGTGTAAACCTCAGGGTAATTATTTACGGGTTACCACAGCAACTCGTATGTAAAGAGTTGGAAAGTCCTTCCTCTGTGGTGATTGAGAGTAGAGATGGGGCTGTTTGCAACCCCCTAAACACATTGCCCCCTTGCCACACAACAGCAAAGATTGATAATTATCATCCTGTCACCACCCAGTGGCTCTGGGCCCTCAAGCTCCCAATTCCTTATGGATGTCTACAGCAGCAGAGTCTCTTGACCTTCACACCATTGGGTTAGATAGGTCTTTGTTGTTGGGAGGCTGCCTGTGCATTCTGAGCATTTAGTGGCATCCTTGACCTCTACCCACTGGCGTCACTGGCACCCCACCACTGTCCCCAAACTTCCACCCCTGTTATAACAATCAAAATACCTATAGACATTGCCAAATGTTTCCTGGGGGTTCAAAATCACCTCTGCTTAAGAACCACCTATCTGGAAGGCAAATACATGGAATATAAGAAGAACAACAACAGTAATAATTACTAGTACTGCTATCATTTAAAAGGTAAAATTGCACCAGCAGCTAATGGATAAGTCACTGGCTTCCTAAATGGCACTAATTATGTGCTGAGACTTTATGGCCTTATCTTATTTAGTCTTCACAACCAAGAAACCAGTCTGTGTTGACAAAGCATTCACATTACAAAGAAACTGAAGTTCAGAGATGCCAAGTAACTTGTCCAAGGGTGCAGAGCTGTCAGTGGCTGAGCTACCACCAGACTTTCCTGACTCTAAAATCTGAGCCTGTCACCACCTCCAGATCCCAAGGCCACATAGCACAGATAGTTCTGGAACAGTCCTCATTCTCAAAAGGTCTGACAGAGTATGCTAGTACTATTCAAATAATATATCTAGATTTAGATTTAAAGACATAAAGACTGTAGCTATCCTCCATAAGAAATTGATCCAAAGTGTGACTGCTGTGGAGGTTTTCCAATAGGGTAATAGAGCAGGTCAGAGTCTTGGCCAGTAATTGACTGTATGGCCTTTATTTGGGGTCAGTTATTTAAGCTCTTGAAGTCTCTTCTTGTTCATGTATAAGATAAAAAAATTATCAGAGCAATGGTACTCAACTCTGGCTGCACATTAAAATCACTTGGGTAGCTTTTTGATATGGTTTGGATCTGTGTCCCCACCCAAATCTCATGTAATCCCCAATGTTGGAGGTGGGGCCTGGTGCGAGGTGATTGGATCCTGGGGGCAGATTTCCCCCTTGGTACTGTCCTCAAGATACTGAGTTCTGGTTGTTTAAAAGTATGTGGCACCTCCCTTCTCTCTCTCTTGCTCCTGCTCCTATCTTGAAGACATATCTGCTCCCCCTTTGCCTTCCGCCATAATTGTAAGCTTCCTGAGGCCTTCCCAGAAGCCAAGCAGATGCCAGCATTGTGCTTCCTGTGCAGTCTATAGAACCATAAGCCAATTAAACCTCTTTTCTTTATAAATTACCCAAGCTCATGTGTTTGTTTGTGGCAATGTGAGAATAGCCTAATACAGAAAATTGGTACCAGGAGTAGAATATTGCTATAAAGATACCCAAAAATGTGAAAGCAACTTTGAAACTGGGAAATGGGCAGAAGTTGTAAGAATGTGGAGGGCTAAAAGACAGGAAGTTGAGGGAAGGTTTGGAACATCCTTGAGAGTTATTTAATGGTTGTGATTAAAATGCTGATAGTGATGTGGACAATGAAGTCCAGCCTGAAGATGTCTCAGATGGAAATGAGGAACTTACTGGGAATGAGTAAAGGTAACTTTTGAAATGCCTTATCAAACTGCTTAGCTGCATTATGCCCCTGCTCTAGAGATCTGTGGGACTTTGAACTTGAGAGTGGGAATTTAGGATATCTGGCAGAAGAAATTTCTAAGCAGCAAAGTGTTCAAGATGTGACCTGGCTGTTTCTTACAGAAATGACCTGAAGTTGGAACTGATATTTAAATGGGAAACAGAGCATACAAGTTTGGAAAATTTGCAGCTTGGCTATGTGGTAGAAAAGAAAAGCCCATTTTCAGGCAAGGAATTTAAGCAGGCTGCAGAAATCTGCATACATACAAAGGATCCAAGTGCTAATAGCCAAGACAGTGGAGAAAAGGCCTCAAAGGCATTTCAGAGACCTTTGCAGCAGCCCCTCCCATCATAGGCCCAGAGACCTAGGAGGAAAGAATGCTTTTGTGGGCTAGGCCCAGGGACTCTGCTGCCCTATGCAGCCTCAGGACATTGCTCTCCACCTCCCAGCCACTCCAACTTCAGCCACGGCTCAAAGGTGTACAGCTCAGGCCACTGCTTCAGAGGGTGCAAGTCATAAGCCTTGGAAATTTCCATGTGATATTAAGCCTGCAGGTGCAGAGTGCAAGGATTGAGGCCTGGGAGCCTCCACCTAGATTTCAGAGGATATATGGAAAAGCCTGGATGTCCAGACAGAAGCCTGCTGCACAGGCAGAAGCCTCATGGAGAACCTCTGCTAGGGCAGTATGAAGGAAAAATGTTGAGTTGGAGCCTCTACAAAGAGTCCCCACTGGGGCCCTGCTTAGTGGAGCTGCACAAAGAGAGCCACCGTCCTCCAGACCCCAGAATGTTAGAGCCACCAACAGCTTGCACCATGTACCTGGAAAAGCCACACTCAATGCCAGCCTGTGAGAGCAACCATGGGGGCTGAACCCTGCAAAGTCACAGGGCCAGAGCTGCCCAAGGCCTGGGGAGAGCACTTCTCACACCAATGTGACCTGCACGTGAGACATGGAGTCAAAAGAGGTTATTTTGGAGCTTTAAGATTTAATGACTGCCCTGCTGGGTTTTGGACTTGCATGGGGCCTGTAGTTCCCTTCTTTTGGCAGATTTATCCCTTTTGAAATGGGAATGTTTACCCAATGCTAGTATTCTCATTGTATCTTAGAAGTTAGTAACTTCTTTTTTATTTTTCAGGCTCATAGGTGGAAGGAACTTGCCTTGTCTCAGATGAGATTTTGAACTTTGGAATTTTGAGTTAATATTAGAATGAGTTAAGACTTTGGGGGACCGTTGGGGAGGCATGATTATATTTTGAAATGTGAGGAGGAAATAAGATTGGGAAGAGGGCCAGGGGTGGAATTATATGGTTCAGATCTGTGTCCCCACCCAAATCTCATGTCGAATTGTAATCTCCAATGTTGGAGGTGGGGCCTGGTGGGAGGTGATTAGATCATGGGGTGAGATTTCCCCCTTGGTGCTGTCCTCAAGACAGAAAGTGAGATCTCATGAGATCTGGTTGTTTAAAAGTGTGTAGCACCTCCCCTTTCTCTGTTGCTCCTGCTCCTGCCATGTAAGACATATCTGTACCCACTTTGCTTTCCACCATAATTGTAAATTTCCTGAGGCCTCCCCAGAAGCTAAGCAGATGCCAGAATCGTGTTTCCTGTACAGCCTGCAGATCTGTGAGCCAACAAAACCTCTTTTCTTTATAGATAAGCTAGTCTCAGGTGTTGTTTTATAGAAATGTGAGAACAGCCTGATAGTTTTCAAATGGAATGCTTAAGCCCAACCCCAAATCATTTAAACTAGAATCTCTGGGTCCCAGGCAATGATATTTTTAAAACCCTCAGGTGACTCTAATAGATAGCCAGAATGGATACCCATGAGGTTGATGAACAGTGAGACCCTTCAGTTCTGTTTTTCTAACTTAGGTTCCAACTCTCCTAGGATCAGAAGCCTTTCTTTCCTACTTTACTGGGATCCATTCTGGGGGGTGGCTAGTTTCTCTGTCTCATAAGGCTGTCCCAAAATCCTTGATTAATTTCCTGGAACTTTCTGACTGTCTCAACTGTCCTGCAGTCCCTGAACTGATCATTCCTAGCATCTCATTCTACCACCAAGAAGTATTGAAACCCCATCCCACTCTCCTGTGGTACATTTGGGTTGGAAACTTCTACCAAAGGCTGCAAAGAGCAGGGAACATGACAGAAGAGAGCTGTGTCCACTGAAAGACTATCTTCTCCTTAGCCTCGTTGAATGCTTGCCCTGTCTGACTTTAATAAGGTTAATTCTAATCTGTGGTTTTTCCGGAGGTGAGATAATCTCCCCTTTATGAACATGACTCACTGGCTTCTATTTCAGCTCCCGAAGAAGAGTGATAATGTCTCACTCAGCAGGTGCCTGAGAGAAGCTTTGGCCTTATGAGCCCCATGTTCTTCAGCCTTTTCTATGCCTCCTGTCACCCCTATTTCTACAACAGGAGAGCTTCATGCAGCACTCTAAGATACAACTAACAATAAAAGTAATTTACATCACTTACTATTCTCCAGATGCCAAGCTCTGCATAAAGTGTTTACATGCTTCATTTCATTTATTCTTCACAAGTCCCCACATGAGATGGTATTATATTATTATCATCATTCCCATTTTATAAATGAGGAATCTGAGTTGACTGTACTGCCTGTTCCTCTTCCTTAGCACTGGTCCCCACAGTCCACCCATTATCTGAATAATGTCTGTTTTCCTACTAGTCTTTATGCTTGGCAAGAGCAGAGGCCACATCTGGATTGGCTGACCACTTAATCCCCAAACTGGCAGGAGCAGAGCCAGAGCTGAGACACGAGCAGGCTGGCCCCCAGGGCCGTGTGTGCTCACCCTCTGCTGTCATAGAAGGTGAGTCTGCAAAGCTGAGAAGTGGGTTCCTGGGAGGTAGGTAGGCCCTTGGGATACGTATGGGTCAGGAAAGCAGTGGAAGAGAGAGTTTTAGGAGGAAAAGCAGTCATCAGCACTACGTGCTGCCAAGACACCAAGCCTTCACCCACACAGAGCTTACCTAGTGCCAATGAGGGTCATTCTGGTGGAGCTGTAGGGCCAGAAGACAGATGGGGCAAGTGGAATGTGTGAAAGGTAAGGGTCAGAGCAAATGTGTGGGGACAACTCACTGGAGTTGAAAGGTGGTTATTACTTTATTTTATTTTCCATGAGAGAGACACAGAAGCAGATGGAAAGGATCCAGTTGAGCATGAGAGGTTGAATAAAGGGATAAAGGGCATAGTGGGTCCTGCTGGGGTCCTTAGAGGGAAGAGAGGGCTGGGCCAGGCTCAGTGGCTCATTCCTGTAATACCAGCACTTTGGAAGGCCGAGGCGAGCAGATCACCTGAGGTCAAAAGTTTGAGACCAGCCTGACCAACATGGCGAAACCTCGTCTTTACTAAAAGTACAAAAATTAGCCGGGCGTGGTGGCAGGCGCCTGTAATCCCAGCTACTCAGGAGGCTTAAGCAGGAGAATTGCTTGAACCTGGGAGGCAGAGGTTGCAGGGAGCCGAGATCACGCCACTGCACTCAAGCCTGGGCGACAAGAGCGAGACTCTGTCCCATTAAAAAAAAAAAAGAAGAAGGCTGTCTTTGGGGACAGATAAAGCTCCTCTACCATAACCGAAGGGCAGGCAGGAAAGTGAACCCGGTCACACAGGTCCAGGTGGGCAGTCCATGAAGGGAGGTGAGGCCGGACCCGTGCTGAACTCTTTGCACCCAGCAGCACATTACACCCTGAAAGTGTGTACTCTCCTAGCCCCACTTCTCAGGTGAACAGGAGCTTCAAAAGTTAGGTAATTTTCAGAGGCTGGGAAGGAGGGAGTGAAGAGAGGTTGGTGATACACTCTGGTTCTCTGTCCCCACCCAAATCTCATCATGAGTTGTAATCCAAATTGTAATCCCCATGCGTTGGGGGAGGGACCTCGTGGGAGGTCATTGAATCATGGAGGTGGTTATCCTCATGCTCTTCCTGTGATAGTGAGTGAGTTCTCATGAGATCTGATAGTTTTATAAGGGGCTTTTCCCCCTTTTGCTTGGCACTCCTCCTTCCTGCTGCCATGTGAAGAAGGATGTGTTTGCTTGTTTGCTTCCCCTTCTGCCATGATGGTAAATTCCTGAGGCCTTCCTAGCCCTGTGGAACTGTGAGTCAATTAAACCTCCTCCATTTGTAAATTACCCAGTCTCGGGCAGTTCTTTATAGCAGCATGAGAACAGACTAATACAGTTGGCCAATGGGTACAAACACACAGTTAGATAGAAGGAATAAGTTCTAGCATTCGATGGCACAGTAGGGTGACTATAATTATCAATAATGTATTGTATATTTCAAAATAAGCTAGTAGAAAAGATTAGAAATGTTCCCAGCACATCATTTCACACATGATGGAGTGCAAGTTCCTTCTTCTCATGAAGTCGCAGCTTTTTTCTGGCACTAGATAAGCTCAAAGATTCCTTCTGGCTCTGACATCCTCATACCCTCTGACCTTGAGTCTGACTGTGGACAGGACAGTAGAAGGTCTGCTCCCAGGAGGAGAGGATGCACATGGGACAATGATTCAGAGGAGAGCCAGACAGTCCCTACACCAAGTGGGTGGGAGAGCTGTCCTGGGCTGTCTCCTGTTTCCCACCACCTCAGGGATACCAGGGATTCAATGGGGAAGGGGAGAGGATATAGGCAGGGGACAAAGGAGAGAATGAGGGTGAAGGAGGTGAGAAAGCAAAGAAATTATCTTCTTAAAGCAAAAAGAAGTCCCTTTAACACAAAAAACAGCTGAGGGATATGGCTGGGACTTAACTAGTTTTCATCTCCTTTCTCTCCCAACAAAACTGGACCCTGGGATGCCTTCCCTCCTGGCAGTGCCAGAAGCTGGAATCTCTCCACGTGGTTTTCTGCTCAGGGTCGACCATAGACCAGAAGTAAATGCTCAATCTTTGAAGAACATTCCCTTCTATGTTCGTTTCTGGCATTTCACAGTTTCCTAGCACTTTCAAGTTCACTATTGTGTTGAATCCCTCAAAATGCTCTGAAACAGGCCAAAATTATCACGTCCATTTTACAGTCTTTATAGGATGTCTACTTTCTTTATCTTTATTTCATCTTACCATTTAACTTTGTGTCCTTTTTCTCACAGTACAGAAATTGGAATTGAAAAGAGGAGAGGTTCCATTTGTCTATCACATGCTACCTCCTGCTGCTGGGAGATCACGTGCATCAGTACTGAGAGGAGGGCCAAGGATGGTGCTGTGCCAGGTCAAGGGAATGGAAGAAGGGAAATTCAAAATTCATTTGTTGGAATCCTAACCCCCAGTACCTAAGAATGTGACCTTATTTGGAAAGAGTCTTTCCATAGGTAATCAAGCTAAAGTGAGGTCAGTGGGGCAGGCCCTAACCCAATATGACTGGTGTCCTTATAAAAAGGAGAAATTTGGATACAGAGCTATACATAGAGGGAAGATGATGTGAGGAGACACAAGGAGAAAACGGCCATCTACAAGCCAAGGAGATCCTTCCTTCACTGCCTTCAGAAAAAAACCAACCCTATCAACACCTTGATTTCATACTTCTAGCCTCCAGAGCTAGAAGATAATACAGTTCTGTTGTTTAAGTCACCTAGTGTGAGGTATTTTGTTCCAGCAGCCCTAGCAAACTAATGTACTCCTCAAAATCGCCTCTGAGGTGGAAAATAAGCCAGCTCTCTAAGGCTCTTGCCAAGACAACATAAAACATTAAAATCAGGCTTACATGTTTCAGGTGGAAGGAACATGTGAAATTAGAGATAATGGTGCCTGCAGGTTGCTTGAGAGGGAGGGAAAGTTTGTATATGAAAGATGCAATTGACTGAGGGGTTTGACCTTTACCCAGAGTACAGTGAGAAGGCACTGGAGGTTCCCGGAGCTGAGGAGGGACAAGAGCCATGCATTAGGCAGTAAATCTCAGAGCAATGGACTGGGGAAGCAGGAGAAGGAGAAAATCAGATAAGCTGCAGAATCTAAGGGTGGTGCAAAATTCCAACACAGATGGAGAGGCAGTGCAAGTGAAAATAAGGCAAAATGATGAGAAGACAGATCCCAAAGCACTTCCTTGATTTCTCTTTTCTCTTAATTTACTAAATGAACATCATCAGAGATGTCATTCACCTCAACATTTGTTGAGCATCTACTATGAACCAGACACTATTCTAGGTGTTGAAAAGGCAACAGTGAATAAAACAGATCAAAGCCCCGGCCCTCAAAGAGCTGACATTCTATCAGGGAGAGATAGATGAAGAATAAAAAACAATAAGCACATTATCTACTACAAAAGAAGGTTAAGTAGTATGGAGTAAAAAGAGCAGAATAAGGAGGATGGTGCAGCTGTAAATAGGGGATCAGGACAGCTCTCATTGAGAGCATGGATGTAAGCAGACACTTGGAGATGAGGGAGAGATGCCTGTAGCCCACTTGGTGAGCATGATCTTCATTCTGTTTTTCATGCACTAATAGATCATGTTGTGGCCATGACTTCATTCCTTTAGTAAATGGTTCATTAACCAAAAGGGAATGAAGCATAGTGATCCTGACCACTAAAAAAAAGAGCAGGGCCCGGGTGCGGTGGCTCACATCTGTAATTCCAGCACTTTGGGAGGCCGAGGTGGGCGGATCACGAGGTCAAGAGATCCAGACCATCCTAGCCAAAATGGTGAAACCCCGTCTCTACTAAAACCACAAAAATTAGCTGGGTGTGGTGGTGTACACCTGTAGTCCCAGCTACTTGGGAGGCTGAGGCAGGAGAATGGCTTGAACGCAGGAGACGGAGGTTGCAGTGAGCTGAGATCATACCATTGCACTCCAGCCCAGGCGACGGTGCGAGATTCTGTCTCAAAAAAAAGAAAAGAAATAGAAAAAGAAAAAAGAAGGAAGGAAAGAAAGAAAGAAAGAAAGAAAGAAGAAAGAAAGAAAAAGCAAAGCAGAGGCAGAGCTTTGCTTGCTCATTCTGCCTCATCTAGCATTATTTGAGTACTCAGTAAATATGTGTTGAAGCAATTAAGTCATCCCAAATCAGTAACTTAGTTTATGAGAACAAAGACACCCCCATAACTTCCCACTTTCCTGAAAGTACCAAACTTGATACAATTTATCAAGGAAGCAAGATTGAAAGATTTGTTGAGAGTAAACATCCCACTGAAAATATGACCAGAACACCATTTCATTTTTGCACTTTCCCTCCCAGCCCTTGTCTGTATGCGTAAGTTAGGTATGATTTAGTGTATTGTAATCACAAACATATGATTTGAGGCTTCAGTGTTTTACATTTATCATCATGTTGTAAGCACTTTTCTCTGTCATTTCATAGCCTTTATAACTACCATTGATAATAGATGCATGGGGTCAAATTCTCACGGACCGCCAGGTCAACCAATGCTGTTGGTAAGATCTGCGAATTCCTGGAAGCAACGTTCCACGTGGGCTCCATAGCTCAGTGGTTAGAGCACTGGTCTTGTAAACCAGGGGTCGCGAGTTCGATCCTCGCTGGGGCCTCCTGTCGGCTTGCTTTTATTTTAATCCACAGTATTTAAATACAGAATAGAGTCCAAAATGGAAAACGTGATTTCCGAAAACTCCTAGCAGAGTTAAACGTTAGTTCTCCTGAAATGCAAATGATGAGCATCCTTAACGTGCTTTAGAAGTGACCCGGAAGAGAGAATCCTGGACCCCCAACAAGAAGCAGGCAAGGGCACGAGGAGGGGGAATCTGGCTCGGCAGCCCCAGTATTACCCGGACCTGTAGGCAGGAGTACCGGAAATGGAGGCTTGAGGCTAACGCCCTGCACACAGATACCGTTCCCTCAATGAAAACCAAGTGGAGGCGGCGACCTTGGCGGTGAACTCCGCTGCTGGCTAACGGGACGGGCCGTGGCGGCGCCGCGCCTGCAGTTACGGCACGTGGCCGGAAGGCGGCGCTGTGGCACCGCTCCCCATCGCCTCCCGGGAGGCCGGCGGCTGCGCTTCTCTACGCCCTGCCAGGGCCGAGAGCGCGGCCAGCGTGGCCCCGACGCTAGCCCGCTCTGTGGCTGACACGTGGCAGCCCAGGTCCGACAGCCCGGCCTGGCTCCAAGGTCCTGCCCCTTCCGAGGCGACTCCCAAAAATAGTCCCGGGTTGCTTGGGAAGCCAGTGTTTGCAGCCTTTCTGACTCTCCGTGTTTTCCCCGAATTCCTCAATGCCGCGTGACTACAGAGTCACCAGAGGAAAGTGCCAACAGCCTTTTTTGTGACCACATGAATTTTTCCAACCCAGGATTTCTTTTCCCAGATCTGAGGTCCAGAGCTTGATAAAGGATTGTGTGTAAAGACGCCACAAGCCGCGTGTGGCCGCTGGGTGCTTGAAATGTGGCTAGTCCAAATGGCGATGTCCTGAAAGAGTAAAATACACATGGAATTTAAAAGACTTGGAACCGAAACAGGATGTAATCCATCTCACTAGTAATTTTTGAATTGATTCCATATTGAAATATATTGGATTATATAAAATATAGTGTAATTAAAATAATTATAAAAAATTGTATAATTACAATTAACTGTATTTTTTTTTAATGTGTCTACTAGAAAATTTTAGGTTACATTTGTGGCTCCCATCTGCAGCTCTCATTTATCTTTCTGTTAGATGGTGCAGGTTAGGGACCCAGAGTCCTCTGACCTTGCGTTTAAGTTAATTCTTAATCTGGCTCCCACTAAGTAAACTGTAATAACCAGAGACAGTCTCTTTCATCTCTGGGTCTCCCGGGAGTCAGTACTGTGCCTGACAAGCAGTAAGCACAGCCTTCGATGAGATGAAATTAAAAATCTCCCCAACAAGCTCTTTAAAGCCAGGGAATTTATCTCCTTTTTTTTCTTTTTCTTTGTTGGTGGTGGTGGTGGTGTTTTTGCTTTTGTTTTTTTTTGAAAGGGAGTCTCCCTCTGTCGCCCAGGGTTGAGTGCAGTGGGTTGATTTTGGCTCACTGCAACCTCCACCTCCCAGATTCAAGCGATTCTCTTGCCTCGGCCTCCCAAATAGCTAGGATTACAGGTGCCCGCCACCACGCCCAGCTAATTTTTTGCATTTTTAGTAGACATGGGATTTTGCCATGTTGGCCAGGCTGGTCTCGAACACCTGGCTTCAAGTGATGCACCCACCACGGCCTCCCACAGTGCAGAGATTACAGGTGTGAACCACTACAAGGAATGTGTTTCTTAAACTGAGTTCGCTTTGGGAGTGATGCAACTGTAAGACTTTCTGTTTTGGCTTGCAATATTTTAGATCTAGGAAAACACACTCAACCCCCTCATACTTTGTTAATTATTTTGGCCCTCTGTGATCAGGATATCTACTGCTAGCAATGCTGTGGAGGTGAAGTGTTCACAGTGCCTTGAGGACATAAGACCCACTGATGCAAGAAAAATACCTGTATTATCGCAAAAGTATTAGCCCTTTACTAACACACTGAATGCCTTTTGGCAAAGCCATTTGGGATCCTTGAATACCTTAGTCCCAGGACTACTTACTCTGAGTTACTTGGTCATCAAGTAACAAAGTAGTAAGAAAGAGAAGTTTTTGAAGCTCTCTAATCCCATCTCCCTCCGGTCATTGCCAGTCGTCATCATTCCTCTCCCTTCCCCTGACACAAGCTGATCTCTAGAAAGAGCAAGTACCCGCACATGTGTATTTTTCAACTCTCCGAACTTTTCAACACCTTAGGCTGTAAGAAAGAGGAATACATTTTGGCTTTTCAATGCCCTAGAGATTGTTTTCTGACAGTCCTAGACCCTTCCAGGAAGGCTCACCGGCATCACCAGGCATCCTTCCAAAAAATAAAGCCACTTGCTAGAGAAAAACACTCTGCCTCTCCCCCACCTTTCCAACATTTCAGAGGTCCCATTCAGCTTCCTGTTCTAGACCCATGCAATACCCTCCAATGCAAAACAAGTGTTCCAAATGCTTTGAATTTGGTGTGTGTGATCCTTTAAGTTGTTACATGAA
Source organism: Colobus angolensis palliatus (assembly GCF_000951035.1). Lineage (NCBI taxonomy): Eukaryota > Metazoa > Chordata > Mammalia > Primates > Cercopithecidae > Colobus > Colobus angolensis. The sequence goes on from NW_012121932.1 coordinate 10,025,281, forward strand.
TTTTGAGCATTTTCCCCCAGCTCAAACACTTCCAGTCCAGACTGTATTTTTGCCCCATGTATTTGAAGAAAGACCATGCGAGCAAAGAAAGCAGAGTGGGCTCAAACATTTAGTCCGGAAGTTAGATCCAATCTCCTTGAACTGGCCTGGGGTTTTCAGCTCTTCCAACAAAATAACCCTGGGTTAATCCCCTCCACCTTTAAGTTGCTGTCTTCATCTGAGAAGAAGCTAAAAGTGTGAAATATCAAGTTGGTTAGACTCTGAAGTTCATTTCGATCCTAGAGAGTATACATAAGCACTACAAAGGTAGGCAAGGAAAACTAAAAGTATGAAAAAGGTGAAGGAAGAAGACTTGAAGATGATCAAAAAAATGATCTGCAAAAAACGATGACTGGTGTTTAGCAGCTTCCATAAAGACAGAACAAGAGAAAAAGAATCAGAGAGGTTTGATGGATTCCTGTTAGGTAAGGTTACCTAAAGTAAAAAGATGGAAACTGCTTCTATGGAAGTCTTTAAAAAAAAAAATCTATCCAGAGTATGTCCAATCCTATCTAAAATAGTGGTCATATGACCTTAAAAGTTAACAACCCTGGTATTTTATGCTTTTGTTCTCTTTAAACCAAATTGTCTACACTCTTCTGGATGTTTTGCATAATATGAAGAACTTGATGAAAATAGGGACCATTTCCTCTGTTAGTTCTTCAATCCTCAGATATATAGTTCAAAAGTCACAATCCTTCATTGAGGGCCTCCATGAAGGCAGGTGCACAGCAGATTGCAAGGGGGAATTGGTTCTAGTCCAACTGAACTCTTCCCTGTTCCCTTACACCACTGTGATACAGTCACTTAACCTCACAAAGCTTCACTTTTCTCATCTTCAATGGAGGTTTTATGGCAACAGAGAAGAGCAGGGCTTTGAGGTTTCAAGATAAGGTATAAGCTTGGCACATAGTAGGTATTCAAATAAAATGTAATTAAGTTTATTACGCTATGTGCACAATAAAGCCAAATAGTGAAACTTCCTTTGCAAAGATTATAACAGTGAGAGAAGCCTGGCATGGCTGACCCCCTCTTGCCTCTAGCCTCACGGGCTGGCTGTCCTAACTCATTCCTGACTGAGGCCAAGCTAACCATGGGAGGAATTTAGTTTATTGCTTAACTTTGAAGCAAGAATTATAATAGTCCCTCCCTAAAACTAACTCCCTCCTTACTCAGGGACTGAAGCTGCCTTTGTAAAACTGATGGAAGGCCACTAGATTATGGGAAGGGCCTGAATTCTGCTAAAATGTAAGCATCGTTTCTATAATCCCTTACTGCTCAGGAGTCATGTAGTCAGAGGTCACAAGATTTATGACTTCTCCAGTTGCTCCTATAGATAACATCACTATTGTAGCACCTAAGATTGGTCTTTCGAGATGTTTTTCAGATGGTTGCACCCTGGAAACCAACTAACCCTATCCAGATTTGTGATTCATCACTCAACATTTCATGTGGCCCTGATCCAGAGGCAGACTCAGTGCACAGGGACTGTTCCTCACACCCCTATGATTTCATTCGCAACCAATCAGCAGCACACATTCCCTAGCCCCTCCCCCCACCAAACTATCCATAAAAACTCCAGCCTCTGAGTTCTCTGTGAGACTGATTTGAGTAATAACTCCAGTCCTTCTAGTTGGCAGCCTCTGTGTTAAACTGTTTTTCTACTGCAATATTGTAGTCTCAGTGAATTGGTTTTGTCTGTGCACTACACAGGAAGAACCTGTCGGGCCATTACGATAGTAAGTGCTGGAGGTACAGAACTGAACCTGCTCTTGTTCACTTCATGAGCTTTGGGCTGGGGAAAGGAGATACCACATTTAAAGGGTCTTTCGTTGTAAGCTTGTCACAGGCTTCCTCTTAGACCTGAGGTGAAGCAGGAGGGTGAAGTATGGTTCTTATGCAAGTGTGGTAGAGCATGCTAGATTTCCTAATGTCAAACAAACATCCAGGATATCAAAGGATATGTGTCAGTTTGAACAAATGTTGATTTATTACCTCAGATTGTAGGCATTTACAAAACAAAATGGAGACATCCAGTGTGATTCCAAGCAGGCTCATGGACTAGTGCTCACCATAACCCAGGTGCACCAGCAATCTGGGATATGGTCTCCTACAGAAGCACTGCATACAGAGAAGGTGCATTTATTTATTCAGCAGATAGCAAGATTTCCCAGGGAGAGGAAAACCGCCCTGCCCCACCTCTATCCTGGCTTCCCAGACTTCTAAGGTCTTTATTCAGCAGTGACTTTCATTTGATGAGGTGGCTCTCCTCTCTCACGTCACCCTGTCAGCCACCTTGACCAATAGATCAAGGGAGACTTCTGCCAGCTCGCCTCTGCTCTGCTGATGGCCTCATCCTGCCACTGTGGCTTTTCAGGCTCTTCCTCCTCTTGCCCTGGGCGACTTGGGGCCCCACTCTGGCTTTCTTCCTTGTACCAGGCCCTCGCAGGGTATTCTTGCTGCTTGTAGGAGAAGCCAGCTTCTTGGAGGAGCCTTTCTGAGACAAACCCTGGGCTGGGCCGGAAGCTAAGGTTGCATTGGAAGATTTTCTAGCAGCTTTCTCTGATTGCTCCTTTAGCAAGTCCAAGACTGTCTCTGAGAAATCAGCATTTATTTAGTGAAAAATATAAGTCCCAGAAAGTAGCTATAAGAGAAACCTATATCTGCATTAGAGTTCTTTAAATTCTTTTTATTAATACTTTTTAATTCCCTAACTGGCCTTGATCTAAATATATGACTTTTTTAGAAGGGTCACTCCAGTGATACATGGTTCTGTAATAGTTTCCTTAAGATAGTATCCTTCCTCTGTAAGTCTTTCCTGACTCCCCACCCTGCCCCAAGGAAACATTCCTCATTCTAGGGGCCCTCTCAGTGCCCTGAACATCCTTCTATACCAGAACATTAGTGCTACATTTATTTCTTTATTTGCCTGCACTTCCTATCCCCACTCCTATTTAACTCTGAATTCCTACACATCATAGGCTTTAAGTGTTCATTGTTGTATCTCTAGGGATAAGCATAGTTCCTGCCACAAAGTAAGTACGAAATGAATGATGCCAAATGAATGAATATATGAACGATTAAATGAATGAATCAACAAATGAATGAATGAATGAATGAGTGAATGAATGAATGGAGGAAACCAGTCACAGTAGAAGCGGGTATCCTCACACTCATAACTCCTCTGTTATGCAGAGGAGATGTATAGACTTAATTTCCCTCGGGGGTAACTAAGACTCCACCTTGGGAATTATAGCCTGCTTGCTGAGGGCACTGCCTTAGCCTCCACACCAGGGCCTGAGCCTAAGACTCAAAGATGGACTCACTGGCAAGTGGTCTGAACGGGATCCGCTTACTCTTGGTTCTCACCGGCACTGGCTTGTGTTTGCACTTGCCTGGGGGTGCCCGCCTAAAAACACAAACAGAAATCATGAGGACGCAAGACTCGGAAGATGCAACCAGAAAATCAAGGTCACCAGAGGGTGTGTATTTGCAAGAATTGGGGTCAGCCTTTACTTATCCACAGGGATGGGGTAGATGTAATACGAAATATGGTACGAGCTCAGAAGGAGAGGTAAAAGGGCACAGACAGAGCAGGGCACCTCGGGCCCTTGAGAGACAGTGCAGAAAGGGAGTTAGGAGTATGGGCATGGTGGCAGTCAAAACGGGTTCACATCCTGGTAATCAGGGGCAAATAAACCTTGCTAAGTCTCAGTCTCCACATCTACAAAATGCAAAAACTAATATTCCCCATCTTCCTAGGAACAGTACCCAGCACATAACAAGAGTTCACAGATGAGGCTGATGATGAGGAAGATTCTGCTGCTGCTTCTGATGGTGGTGCTGGTGACTCCCTTTAAAGAAAATGTCTTCAAGAACTCAAGGCACAGCCCTTAAGCAATGCCTGCTTCTCTGCCTAGTAACACACACATTCTTAAACTGCTTGTCCCCGGGTGCATCTTCTGAAATAAAAGGGATTTTGAGGACAGAGAGTACTTCCACTGTAGAGAGCAGAGCTGGAACTTCCCAGCCTGTCCCCATTGCCTTCTCTGCCTTGCTCCAACTCTATCTCTCACTGCCATCCTCCCAAGTCCAGGTGGAGGGGAAAGAAAAGGTAATTGTATTTATTTAACAAACACTTATGTACTGCTTAGGCACCATTCTAAATACTTTGCAAATATTAGCTCACTGAGTCTTCCCAACAATGCTGTGAGGTAAGTACTATTACTATACTCATTTTACAGAGGGGAAACTGAGGCTCCCACAGGCTAAGAAACAGGCCCAAGGCGACACAGTTAGTCAGTGGCAAAGCCAAGATTCCAAGCCCAGGCTCAAGTCCATGTTCTCAACCACTGTATTTAGCTACCCCTAAAGGAAGGGTAGGAGGAAAAAAATGGGAGGGAGAAACGGATACATAAATTAATCAGGTGCCCTCAAAATGCTGGGAGTGGTGCATTTAGTGCAAAGACAAGCTGAATAAGTAATCAGAGCAGAATCTGGTCCACTTATAGAAGCTTTAAAAAATCTATGTGATTCGATATAGTTATAACTGAACGGAGGGAGTAGTGCTGAAATGACCTGTCCACGAAGAGAACTGAGTTCCTATTCCAGGCTCCTCTTACTAGCTGTACCTGGGGCAAGTAATTTAACTTAACTAGCCTTCGGTTTCTTTATCCATAGAGTGAGGGTGTTAACCTGCCTGGTTGGAATTCTGTCAGCATTAAATGACAGCCCGCATGCATGGCACTTAGCACAGTGCCTGGCACACAGGAATAACTCCATAAATGTCAATTTAAAAAAAAAAAAAAGGTGAACGAGTAAAGATGTCTTCAGTGTGAAAATGCTTTATGGGCGCTTTCCATATGGCTTCTCACAGCTGCTCTTGTGAAAGTGGGGAGTTAAATTATCTGCCAGCTAAATCAGAACACTGCCAAAGGAAAGAAAAATGGGTTCACAAAGGAAGCCTATTAATGGAAAGAGAACTCCCCACCAAGGCATCATCAACCATCAGAAGCACTTTAAAGACCCTGAGTCTGCTCCAGCCCCTAAGCCCAGGATATGTGCACAGAAGCAGACCCAGCAGTGGAAACAGCCCAGTATTAAATTCACCCCTTGGCTATCCACCCTCCACCATCCGCACATCACCCTGGGCACAGCCTCAGGGACGGAGCCTCTTCCAGCAACTTCCAAGAATACACAAACTGAGAGCCCTGTGGCCAAATAGAAGCTGAGCTAGAGCTGTCCCCAAAGCCCTAACCAGTGGCTGGACCTATTTGCCTCATGTCTACTGAATGCCAATCCAGATATGGGTAACATAAGCCTCAGGGGAAAATTCTCTTCTGCTGGTCTATCTGTAAGCTAATTCAGGGGGAGATTTTCTTGCTTTGGCAAGAATTTTCAGATAAATCTAGAGCACTGGGGCAGGGTGCATGGTAGCACACACCTGTAATTCCAGCACTTCGGGAGGTCGAGGCAGGTGGATTGCTTGAGTCCAGTAGTTTGAGATCAGCCTGGGCAACATGGCAAAACCCCATCTCTACTGAAAATACAAAAATTAGCCGGGTGTGGTGGTGCATGCCTGTAATCCCAGTGACTTGGGAGGCTGAGGCACATGAATAGCTTGAACCCAGGAGGCAGAGGTTGCAGTGAGCTAAGATCGTGTCACTGCAGTCCAGCCTGGGAAACAGAGTGAGACTCTGTCTATTAAAAAAAAAAAAAATCTAGTGCACTGCCCAGACTCCTCAGGATGGATACACTGCATCACCCTCCCCTGGGCAGATAACCTGACCCAGACCCAACAACCTCTCAAGCGGGAAGTGGTATTGTGGCTTTTGCCTGTGCTGGTGGAGGTTGGTCAGCCTCTGAGAGAGATAAGCAAAGAAGCAGAAGGAAACAGCATAGAGCCCAGCAAGTGAATAAACACTAAACTCCAGAAAAGGTCAGGTGGAGCTACTGAGGAACCTGCCAGTTAAACGTATTTGCCAAAGACCTGGAGATCTGCACCAAGCCCAGGGCACAGGGGAGCAGTACTTACTCAGGTGCTCAGAGGTATATGCCTGTTGTTAGATGACCTCAGACAGACACTTCCAGAAGCATATTAAAAAAAAAAAAATAGCCTGTCATGTTGGCTTATGCCTGTAATCCCAGCACTTTGAAGACCAAGGCAGTGAATCACCTGAGGTCAGAAGTTCGAGACCAGCCTGACCAACATGGAGAAACCCCATCTCTACTAAAAATACAAAATTAGCTAGCTATGGTGGTGCATGCCTGTAATCTCAGCTACTTGGGAGGCTGAGGCAGGAAAATCGCTTGAACCTGAAAGGCGGAGGTTGCGGTGAGACGAGATTGCACCATTGCACTCCAGCCTGGGCAACAAGAGTGAAACTCCATCAAAAAAAAAAAAAAAAAAAAAAAAGCCACAGACCTAGACTAACCCTAGAAAGACTCAAGGTCTTCATGTCCAACTGCAAAGAGACCATTTCCCAAGTATTTCATAATTTCTATAGACTCATTGCCCTATGCCATTATTTGTCCAAACTGCTTTTCATCTAGAACATGAGTTTGCTTCATCAATAATTTTTGGTAATTTGAGGGACAGTGAGGATTGTTTTTATGGCCTGCCATGGAGATAAGAAATGAGAAAAATGCATTTGAGAAGAAAATGACATCAAATCTCACCTTGAGGGGTCAACAAACTTGTAAATAGATCCATGTGGTGCGTAGGCACTTGGGTAAGAGGTCGCCAGGAAATACAGCTCCCCTAAGGCAACAAAAATAGACAGGCAATAATGGGACATCAGGCAGCACTGAGACACAGAGCTGGATGCACAGAAAACGGTCAAAAATAGGTTATGGCCCTAAAATGCAGTGAGCCCCAAGAATGGAATCCCAGAAACCTAACAGACGTCAGCTTCGCTGGGCTGTGAGCTCGAGGAGAAAGTCCATCTTTGAACCCCCAAAGACTAGCTGAGTGTATGGCCTAGTAGAGGTAATTTCATGTGCATGTTTGTTTATCAAACCAAACAGCTTTCTCCCTTATCACCTCCTTGCTCTCAGAAACTTCACCTCAGTGAATCTCCATTTCCTTCCTTACCTCTTTCCTCTGTGAACACTTGGATATACACAGTCTGCAGGCTGAGGACCATCTGTCAATCACTTTATTTTGCCCCTTCTTTAGTCGTTTCGTTTCCTTCAGCCTTACTCCTATTTTCCTCTTTCATTCCGTCCTTGAGTTCCTTATTTCCTGGTGACCCTCCCCACTCTCCACCTCTTCTCTTGGTCTTTTCCATGCCCCGCAAAAATCACCCCTACCCACTCTCTCCTGTATCTCTCTGATGTGGTTTGGCTGTGTCCCCACTCAATCTCATTGTGAATTGTAGCTCCCATAATTCCCACGTGTTGTGGGAGGGACCCAATGAGAGATAATTGAATAATGGGGGCAGCTTCCCCTATACTGTTCTCCTGGTAGTGAATAAGCCTCGTGAGCTCTGATGGTTTTATATGGTTTTATAAGAGGAAATCCCTTTCTCTTGGCTCTCATTTGCTCTCTTCTGCCACCATGTAAGATGTGCCTTTCACTTTCCACCATGATTGTGAAGCCTTCCCAGCCATGTGGAACTGTGAGTCCACTAAGCTTCTTTTTTTTTTTTTGTAAATTACCCAGTCTCAAGTATGTCTTTTTCAGCAGTGTGAAAACGGACTAATACACTCTTAGAAAGAGCCCCGCTCCTTCCCATTTCTGCCAGTTGGAGCTCTGGTGAATGTTCTTTTCTCACAGAAACTACCTCATTCCACCTTGCTTTCTAGTTATTTGTGAGGGACATTATGCTGTGGGGTCATAAGCCCCAGTGGAGAGTCCCAGAAGTCTGGTATGATTTCTGATAACACCAGTTCCTCTCCATGCTATCTTGGGAGACCTCTTCACCTGCACAGCCCTCGAGATATTTATTCATTTGTAAAATGGGAATCACAATGCCTCAAGTGATTGTTAGGTATTCAATTAGAAAGTGTTAGATAACCAGGCTGGCACAGTAGCTCACGCCTGTAATCCCAGCACTTTGGGAGGCTGAGGCAGGTGGATCACCTGAGGTCAGGAGTTTGAGACAAGCCTGGCCAACATGGCAAAACCCCCCTCTACTAAAAATACAAAAATTATCCGAGCGTGGTGGCGCACGCCTGTAATCCCAGTATGCAGGAGGCTGAGACATGAGAATCACTTGAATCTGGGAGGCACAGTTTGCAGTGAGCCAAGACCGCATCACTACACTCCCAGTGCAGTAGGCAACAGAGTGAGACTCTGTCTCAACAACAACAAAAAAGTATTCAATAATCGTAGTTATTATTACTTTCTCATCTCTCTGACCCAATGTTTGTGCTATTACACTGAATTAAATTCACTTGCTGTTATGTGCCTTACACAATTCTTTCTCAATTTTATGAAAGAAAATGTCTATTTAAAGTTGCAATTCTGAAAAACCTAAAGCTTTATACAGCTCTGGGTTATTTAAACAACTGATTTTTTTTTTTTTTTAAGACAAGGTCTTGCTCGGACTGGAGTGTAGTGGCACAATCACAGCTCACTGTAGCCTCCACCTCCTGGGTTCAAGCAAACCTTCTACCTCAGTCACTTGAGTAGCTGGGACTACAGGTGCATGCCACCACATCAGGCTCATTTTTTAAACTTTTTGTAGAGATAGGGTCTCCCTATGTTGCTCAGGCTGGTCTCAACCTCCTGCACTCAAGCAGTCCTCCCAGTTCAGCCTCCCAAAGCAGTAGGATTACAGGCATGAGCCACCACACAACAGCTCTAAACAACTGCTTTTTGTGGAGAACAGAGACCAGTGTTTGTCTTGTGCTAAGTGTGAGCCTCATGGTCTTTGCATAGCCACTACACAGGGTAGCAGCTGCCTAACAGACTATGATTTGTGTACTGACAAACTAAATTTATAATCTTCCCCATGTAAGAGATCTGATGAACTAGGTCACACCCTCCTTTAGAGTCAGTTTGCTTTGTCTGAATGGCAACCCCAGGCACCATCCAGAGTGATTCTACCATTCGATAAATGTGGTGTCTAAGAAAGGTCCACGAGTACATAGGCAGGGGCCCCTCGAGACCATGCAAAGGCCTTCCTAGTCTAAAAAGAAAATTGAAAACCTTGCCTACACAGGACTGCAGTTTGTGTAAATTATATATGTCTTCCACATTCCATAGACTTCCCATTTTATTTTTAGGTTAAAACAATGCTAGAGGTGAATTTCATCTGTAGTATCCAACTGATATTTTTAATATATGTCTTAGGGGAGAAAAACCAAAAAAAACTATAATATGCCATGTAAAACAAAAATGCATGCTATACAAATTTACTACAAACACAATTCATTTGACCAGCCCTCTTGAGAATGTGCTTCGGTGACTGACTTTCAGAAATCCCATCAATCAATCCTCAGCAATGGGCAGCTCCGCACCAGCCATTCGCTCAGCAGTAATTCATACCAACTATCAACTCTCAGGACGTGAACTGTAGGACGTGACCCAGGACGTGAACTGCAGCCATAGGTGAGGCAGAGCTCGAGTTCCAAGTAAAAGGTGACTTACCTAAAGCCAGTGGACTGGTAATAAGATAATGAAATAATGCTCAGATCTAAAAATGCCTCTCAGAGAAAAAGAATATGCCAAGAGCAGAAAATATGAATCAGTTTATGCAAAAACACAAGAGCAAGCAACTCTGGAAAAAAAAATAATAACCTGCCTCAGGAACAGCCTCATTAGCCTCAGGGCTGCCCTTGGGCAAAGACTTGGGAACACTTTGGCAAGTCTACCCCATAAAATTCAGCCAAGGACTCTGTTTTGTTTGCCAGATGTACCATGACTCTTTTTTGTTTGTTTGTTTGTTTGTTTTAACTGTTTTCTACTGTGAGACATCTACAAGCACAACAAACCAAGCCACCAAAGCCAGGAACAACCACAGAAGATGGCAGCCCAGGATCCCTGGGCAGACTCTGGGGGTCCAACCTCTGGGGGGTTTCACCCACGGCAGTGTCCGGCAGAGGAGAGGCCCCACTACCGCCTGTAGCTTTCACGTCACTCTCTTTCCACTGGCCATCATCCTGCCAGCTTGTGGTTTATCTCCTTTTTCATATGTTTGGACTTCCAATTTGAAACTCTCCATAGACTTTTTTCTGTTAAAATACTTGAAGTTTCCAAAATTCTTGAAGTTTCCTCTGCTCCTATAAAACATTCATCTCAAACTATCTGTTCATCAGCTAGCTGAGAGGAAAGGGTCCGGGAGATGACTGGGTCTCCTTATATCCTACTCAAGTGAAGGTCCCAGGCAGCCACCTCATGGCCCAGAGGGGAAAGAAACCAAATATTTCAGAATCCTTTGAGACTCTGGTTTATACCTACAGAGAATCTTTTTTTTTTCTTTTTTTCTTTTTGATTGGTTTTGTTTTCTGTTGTTTAATTATTTTTTTCCACCTATAGAGAATCTAGATGTGGAAGGGACCCTGAGAGATCACCTTATTATCTCTGCCTCTAAACATGACATCTAGTGCCAAATACTGGAAAGCTCACTGTCCTCAAATAAAACAAAACAAAAATATTTATAATTTGAAAACTTTATCTTTCCGAGTGAAACATAACTTACGTAAAGCTGAAGTTAAAAATCGGTTTTCTGATGATAAAATGTTTGGAAGCGTATTAGAACTGAGTCTCTCTGGGTCTCTCTCATGTACATGTGCACATCATGCTTCACTGAAGCCCTTAACACATGCCTAGTCTGTCTACTGAGGAACCTCCTACCTAGATGTCTACCTTTTTCTCAGATTTCTAAATAAATAAATAAATAAAATCCTCCTTTGCTCACAAACGCTTGGCAAGGTCAGGAAAGAGCCTGGCCCAACCAGTGAGATGATCACTAGAGGTCCGTTTCCCAGACAGCACCGGCAGCATAAACACCCACTGCCCATTTAGTCTGGTCCACTGTTGGCCCTTTCCACATTCCTAGAACTGCAGTTCAGCATAGATCTTCCCCTCACAGTGAGTTGTGTGGTTCAACCAGGAAGGAGTAGGCTGGCATATTCAGTCTGTTTCTTCATTGGTGAAATGAGCATTATAATTACATTATGGGGCCGGGCACCGTGGCTTACGCCTGTAATCTCGGCACTTTGGGAGGCTGAGGCGGGCAGATCACCTGAGGTCAGGAATTTGAGACCAGCCTGGCCAACACAGCAAAACCCCATCTCTACTAAAAATACAAACATTAGCTGGGTGTGGTAGCAGGTTCCTGTAGTCCCAGCTGCTTGGGAGGCTGAGGCAGGAGAATTGCTTGAACTCCGGATGCGGAGGTTGCAGTAAGCAGAGATGGCGCCACTGCTCTCCCTCCTGGGTGACAGAGCAAGACTCCGTCTCAAAAAAAAAGAAGAAAAAATCAAAAGTAATTTTATCATGGGGGTGTTATGATTACAAAATAAGGTGAAAAATGTGAAGTGCTTAGAATGGTATCCAGTACATTATAAAAGATGACTAAGTGATAGTAATCATAGTAGAAGTGATAATTACTATTTAAAATAAATGTTTAGTTGATGCCTGTGATTATCCAAGTTCCAGGAAGTAGAAATCAAACAACTCTGTACATATGTTACCTGCTTCATCTTCAGCAAAGGAAATGATGAACTTGCTATGGGTACTGATCAGCCCTGGGAAGGCACAGGATGTAGTGCTGCCCAGGCAAAGATCCCGCTTCTTCCATTTCTTGGTTTTTCTATCTTCCTGCAAAGCCATAAGCCGACTAGATGAAAAATAAAACCTTATGTTTTAGGAATCCATATATCCACTCTGCAGAATACTTTTTCTCCTAGAATCAGGGACCCTTGAGTACTAGGATTGAGTCTCCCTTTAAGAGATCAATAACTAGCCTCCCTCCAAGCAACCAAAAAGCTTCTTCAGAGATATTTCAATTGCCCACTTGCCCTAGATGTGGAAGTTCATGTTCTATTATAAAAGGAGTTTGGGCCAGGCCCAGTGGCCCACGCCTGTAATTCCAGCACTTTGGGAGGCCAAGGCAGGCAGACCACTTGAAGTCAGGAGTTCAAGACCAGCCTGGCCAACACGGTGAAACCCCATCTCTACTAAAAATACAAAAACTAGCCAGACAGGGTGGTGCACGCCTATAGTCCCAGCTACTCGGGAGGTTGAGGCATAAGAATTGCTTGAACCTAGGATGTGGAGGTTGCAGTGAGCCAAGATCACGCCACTGCACACTCCAGCCTGGGTGACAGAGAGAGACTTTGTCTCAAAAAAAAAAAAAAAAAAGAGTTTGATGCGCTGCACTGTGTAGGCTGCACCACTACAGAAGACTGATCTTATTTTTATTGGTTGTGTGACCTTTGGGTAGCTGCCCAATATCTCTAAGCTTCAGATTCCTCATCTGTAAAATGGGGAGTGATAACATAATTTACCATGGGGAGAATTTTGAAGGTTAAATAAAATAATATACATAAAGGTCTCACCAATGTGTGTGGCACATCGTAAGGGTTAAAAAAAACTACTGTTATTATTATTGCTGTATGCTTATATAGTAGCAGAAAGATGCTTCTTACCCCTCTATCATCTATCTGAACTAAAAGCAGGTTTTTAGAAGAAAAGGGAAAGGAAGTTGGTTAAACCCAGGGTGCTCATCAGAATCCCCTGGAAAGTTTTATGGAAACAGAGATCCCAAACCCAAGGGATTTTTATAAGTACACCTCAATTAAGAATCACTGCCTATGACTGGGTGCAGTGGCTTATGCTTGTAATCCCAACACTTTGGGAGGCTGAAGCAGGCAGATCACCTGAGGCCAGGAGTTCGAGACCAGCCTGACCAACATGGCAAAGCCCTGTCTCTACTGAAAATATAAAAATTGGCCAGGTATGGTGATATGCGCCTGTAGTCCCAGCTGCTTGGGAGGCTGAGGCATGAGAATCACTTAAACCCAGGAGGCAGAGGTTGCAGTGAGCTGAGATTGCACCACTGCACTCCAGCCTGGGTGACAGAGTGAGACTCCGTCTCAAAAATAAATAAATAAATAAAGAATCACTGCATGTTAACCAAATGATGTGCATATGGGGGCAGTAGTGAATGGAGGTTGTAGGGAGAAAAACATAAAGAACAATGAAATCCCAAAGATCTAGTAAGTGATGATAAAGGACCTGACCAATTAGTCATTTTACCCCATCTCTGTAACTAAGAATTGCAGCATGAAAATAGAACATCTTTTCTAACAGGGACCAGATTTACTCTCCCATCTTAAACATTCCAAAACCTGCACAGGATAGAATAATAATGACTTCAAAGATACTGAAGATCAGGCAATATAGGAGTATGTTCTCTGAGATATAGGAAACAAACAAGGTGAACCCTATGATTGTTCCAGCATGCTACCTTGAGAGTGTCCAGCAAAGGGAGGGAAAATACAGGCAAAGCCTAGCAGGCTCCTTGAGCTGAAAAGACATTGCTGAGAAGGCAGTAAGAGATTGCAGGATAGATACTGGAGAGAAGAAAATTGCACAGAGAACGAATGCCAGAGAGCTGCAAAAGGTTCCCCTGAAGTAATCGTCAGTATACTCAACAGCAGGTACATGTGAGAAAATATTTAAAAACAAAGGAAAGATTTAGAAGAAAAAGTACTTAGCATTTACTTGGGATCAGGAATAGCGTAAGTAGTGAGGAATAGAACTCAGTAGTGAGGAACAGAAAGCTCTAGAAGAAGCACTACCTTGGTTCAGTTTAGTAAATAATTAGTAGCAAGACCTGAAAGAATTACACTACTTCCAAATAACTATGTCTCCAAGCAAAATTCAAAATCATTTATTGGAATACAAGAATATCCAGCACTACTAAGTTAAATTAATAATTTCTGGCATCCAATCAAAAATTACAAGGCAAGTAAAGAAGGAGGTGAATACAACCCATAATAAAAAGTAAAATCTGTCCATCGAAACTGACACAGAACTGATGAAGATGTTAAAATTAGCAGACAAGAACATTCAAACAATGATTCTTACTATATTCCATATGTTTAAAAAGTTATATAGAGATATGAGAGATACAAAGCAGACCCAAATCAAGTTTCTAGAGGTGAAAAATACATTGAGATTACACACACACACACACACACACACACACACACACACATAATGGAATGAATGGCTGGCTAGACATCACAAAAGAAAAGATTCATGAACTAAAGACATAGCAAAAGAAACTACCCTACATGAAACACAGAGAAAAATTTTTAACATAAATATATCATCAGTGAACTGTGGAACAACTTTAAGCAGCCCAATATACATGTAATTAGAGCCTCTGAATAAAAGGAGAGAAGGGAGGGGTAACAAGATGGCAACAAAGATGGTGGAGATCCATAAGCTGAAGCTTGCTGAACTAAGGCAAGAATATTTTGCTCATGGTTTGGAGACCAAGGGAACAAAGCAAGATCTTATCCACAGACTCCAGGCATATCTTGAAGAACACGCTGAAGAGGAGGCAAATGAAGATGCTCTGGGAGATGAAACAGAGGAAGAAGAAACAAAGCCCATTGAGCTCCCTGTCAAAGAGGAAGAACCCCCTAAAAAAACTGTTGATGTGGCAGCAGAGAATAAAGTGGTGAAAATTACATCTGAAATACCACAGACTGAGAGAATGCAGAAGAGAGCTGAATGATTCAATGTACCTATGTGCTTGGAGAGTAAGAAAGCTGGTCGGGCAGCTAGGTTTGGGATTTCTTCAGTTCCAGCAAAAGGTCTGTCATCTGATAACAAACCTATGGTTAACTTGGATAAGCCGAAGGAAAGAGCTCAAAAATTTGGTTTGAATGTCTCTTCAATCTCCAGAAAGTCTGAAGATGATGAGAAACTGAAAAAGAGGAAGGGGCGATTTGGGATTGTCACAAGTTCAGCTGGAACTGGAACCACAGAGGATACAGAGGCAAAGAACAGGAAGAGAGCAGAGCACTTTGGGATTGCCTGATGAAAAGTCCTTGATACTTTCTGTTCTCCAGTGTTTTCCATTTCTCTCATTCTTCTTGGTCACATATATGCCTGAATGTATAGTCATGTGCCTACATCCTGCCTCGCAATGAAGGAGCATGTACCCCAGGTACATCCGTGAACTGCAGCAGCAGTTTGACTTAATGCTGTCTCAGCTTTAAGGTTGTTGTGCTTTTGTTCTTGGTTATGTAGCTTGTTAATAAAAAAAAAATAGAAAAGAGAAAAAAAAAAGGAGAGAAGGAGTGGGAGACAGAGGGAAACATATTTGAAGATATAATGGCCAAAAATGTTCCATATTTCGTGAAAGCTATAAATTCACAGATCCAACAACTGCTACAAACTCTAAGCACAAGAAATATGAAGAAAACCAAAGTAAGGCATATCTTAATGAAATTGCACAAAACTGATGATAAAGGGAAAATCTTAAAAAGCAGTCATAGGGAAAAAATAAAATATTATATATGAAGGAACAAAGAGAAGTCTGGCAGCAGATTTCTCATTGGAAATGATGCAAGCCAGAAAATAGTGGGGCAATCTCTAAAGAATTAAAGAAAAAAACATGCTAACACAGACTTCTATACCCAGTGAAAACATCTTTCAAAAATGAAGGCAAAATAAAGACTCCAAAAGGGAAAAGAATTCATCACTATAGACCCCATCAACAAGAAATGTTAAAGGAAGTTCTTCAGACAGAAGAAAAATGATATCAGATAGAAATATGCATCTACCCAAAGGAATTGAGAGCATTAGGAATGATAACATTCTTATTGCCCCTGTAATAAATTACCACGACTACAAATTACCACAACTTTGTGACTTAAAACAACATACACTTATTCTTTTATAGAATTGGATGCCAGAACTCTGAAACGGTCTTCACTGAGCCAACATTAAGGTTTTGGCAGGACTGTGCTCCTTCCAGACGCACTGCAGGAGAATCAATTTCCTCACTCTTTCCAGCTTTTGAAGGCTGTCCCTATGCCTTGACTCATGGCCCCACATCACATCACCTTTTCTCCCTCTGCCTTCGTTGTCACATCACCTTCTATCTCTCATATCTTCAAATTTCCCCCTACCTTCCTCTTCTAAACACACTTGTAATTTCATTTAGGACCCACCCAGAAAATCCAAGATAGTTCCACAAGTCATATACAATATGTTCTGGGACCACAGTAAATCTAAAATAGAAATCAATAGCAGAAAGATTTCTGGAAAATCTTCAGGTAGTTGGAAACTAAATGTCTCACTTTGAAATAACTCATGGGACAAAGAAATCAAAAGGTAAATTAGAAAATATTTTTAGCTGAATAACAATGAAAATACAATATATCAGCATTTACAGGATACTGCTAAAGTAGTACTTGGGGGAAAATTGATAGCGCTAAACACATATATTAGTAAAGATGAAAGGTCTCAGATTAATAACCTCAGCTTCCATCTTGAGAAACTAGAAATAGAAGAGCAAATTAAACCCAAATCAAGCAGAAGGAAGAAAAAAGAGAAGAAATCAATTAAATAGAAAAAAACACAAAAGTAATAGGAAAAAAAATCAATTAACACAAAAGCTGGTTCTTATAGAAGATCAATAAAATGGATAAACCTCTAACCAGACTGATTTAAAACACAAAAGAGAAAACACAACTACCAGCTGTATCTAGAACAAGACAAGTGACATCACCATAGTTTCTATAGATATTTAAAGAATAATAAAGGAATATTATGAACAACTGAATGCCAATACATTTGACAACGTAGACAAACTGGACAAATTCCTTGAAAGGCACAGACTACCAAAGCTCACTCAGAAAGAAATAGATAAATTGAATAATTAAATCTAATGAAGAAATTAAATTTGTTATTAAAAGTCTTTTCACATAGAAAACTTCAGGCCCAGATAGTTTTTCTTGGAATGAAGAACACATAAGGAAAAACAATACCTATTTTACACAAACTCTTCCAGATAATTGAACAGGAGTATTTATTCTATAAAGCCTGTTTACCCTGATTCCAAAGTCTGACAAATACATTACAAGAAAGAAAAACTACAGTTCACTATTCCTTCATGCATATAGATTTTAAAATTTCAAACAACATGCCAGCAAATCAAATCTATATATATATAAAGGATGGGACCAGGGGCAGCAGGTCATGCCTGTAATCCTAGCACTTTGGGAGGCCAAGGCGGGAGAATAGCTTGAAGCCAGGAGTTCAAGACCAGCCTAGGCAACATAGTAAGACTCCATCTCTACAAAAAAAAAAATTTTTTAATTAGCTGGGTGCCACCAGCTACTTGGGAGGCTGAGGTGGGAGGATCACTTGAGCCCAGGAGTTCGAGGCTGTAGTGAGCTATGATTGTGCCATTGCACAGTCCAGCCTACATAACAGAGCAAAACCTTGTTTCCAAAAAAAAAAAAAAAGATAATGCATTATGACCAAGTGGTATTTTTCTCAGAATGCAAGACTGCTCTAACAATTTTTAAATCAATTGATGAAATTCACCATATTAAGAAACTAAAAATTTTAAAAGCCCACATGATTCATCAAAAGATGAAAAGAAGCCTTTGACAAAGCCCAACATCTATATCTAATACAAATTCTCAAAGGACTAGAAATAAAAGAAAATGTCCCCAGCTTGATAAAGGGTGTGTAGAAATCATCTACAGCTGACATCATATTGGTGTCACACAGTAACATCACACCAATATGACGGTGAAAATGAATGCTTTCCCCCACTTCTACTCAACACTGCACTGAGATTAAGCTAGAGCAATAAGCCAGTTAAAAAATAAGAGCAGGCTTCCAATTCAAAAAAAAAGAAAGTAAATACAAAAAATTCGCCAGGCGTGGTGGCGGGCGCCTGTAGTCCCAGCTACTCGGGAGGCTGAGGCAAGAGAATGGTGTGAACCCAGGAGATGGTACTTGCAGTGAGCTGAGATCGCGCCACTGCACTCCAGTCTGGACTCCATCTCAAAAAAGAAAAGAAAAGAAAAGAAAGTAAGTAAAAGTGTCTATATTCACAGACCTTCTAATAAAATTACCTTCCACATAGAAAATCCGGTAGAATATATAGCAATCAGAATGAACAAGGAGTTCAGCAAGGTTGCCAGATGCAAGCTCAATATAAAAAAACTTCTACATTCTCGGGAGACTGAGGCAGGGGAATTGCTTGAACCCGGGAGGCGGAGGCTACAGTGAGCTGAGATTGTGCTACTGCACTCCAGTCTGGACTCCATCTCAAAAAAAAAAAGAAAAGAAAAGAAAGTAAGTAAAAGTGTCTATATTCACAGACCTTCTAATAAAATTACCTTCCACATAGAAAATCCGGTAGAATATATAAAAAAGCAATCAGAATGAACAAGGAGTTCAGCAAGGTTGCCAGATGCAAGCTCAATATAAAAAAACTTCTACATTCTAACAATTAACAATCAGAAACTGGAATTTATTATAACATCAAACACTAAGAGATAAGTAAATATGCAAGATCTCTACACTGAAAACTATAAAATATAGTAGCCATGTTATTCACAATAGTTCATAACTGGGAATAGCCAAAATGTCCATCAGCAACACAGAGAATAGATGAATAAATTGTGGTGTATTCATACAATTGAATTTTACAAAGCAATAAAAAAGACAAATTACTGATACATGGAAACAACATTGATGAATCCCACAGACAATGCCGAGTTAAAGAAGCCAAGCACAAAAAGAAGAGTCCATACTATAATGATTCCATTTATATACGAAGTTCCAGAAGCAAAACTAAGCTGTGGTGGGAGTGCTTATCTCTGGCTGCGGGGTGTGTGTGTGTGTGTGTGTGTGACAAAGAGAGAGACAACTTCTTTTAGGCCTGGATGGCTACATGTACATATTCACTGGGGACGGGGGACAGGCTGGAGATCCCTTTGGCATGTTTGGAAATGCTCAGAGCAAGTAAGCTGGATGGAAGCTGGGGGCCCCTGTCCCTTTAAAGTGAGCCCCTGGTATGAGAGAGAAACAGAGAGAGAGAGAGAGAGGCAATAGAAAAGAAGGAGCCTCCTAGGGTGATGGAAGTGTTCTGCCTCTTGATATGGTTGCTGGAAATATGAGTGCATACATTTGTAAAACATCATACAACTGTGCTCCTACATGATTATATTTCACCATATGTAAGTTATACCTCAGTAAAAGTGTTCAAATAAAAAGAGAGAGAAGGGACATCAGTCCTTCCTTACCCACTCATGAAGTCTCCAAAGATATACAGGCCATTGAGATTTGGGGATTCACAACCACGATAGACATAACCTCCCGTGACTGACTTCCCCACTGCGTGGCCATAAGCGTAGATTGGCAGAACATCATCTGTCCAGGCGAGAGGAAAGAGAGTGAGAGTCGTGGCCTAAAACTGAAAGCTTCAAGGAGGAAGAAGGGGACTTTTTAATGCAGTTGCCTAATTCAGTGAAGAACACTTTACCTCTTGGTCTTCAGTAGGACAGGCAAGCAAGTAAATCATGTTTATTGTTCTCAATAGGCCATCCACAATATTTGCAAGCTTCCTACTTAACTGCTATCCTCAGGCAGAGAGGAAGACAAAAATTCCCTCAATCTATGAGGCAGTGACCTGGAAATCCACATGGCTAAGTTTTCCCTGTAGGTTGATATGGCAGATACCCTGGTTTAAGGATATGGAAAATACTGTCACAGTCTGTAAGACTGCTTTATAACTTAGAGGACAAGAAAAGACTAAGAAGTAGTAATAGAGTCAGAACACTAGAATTTTGAGCCAGGTGGAGTTTCTAAATCACACCTTGATTATTGGTGTTTAGAAAATGTCCTGGGCTGGGCATGGTGGCTCACGCCTGTAATCCCAGCACTTTGGGAGGCTGAGGCAGGCGGATCACAAGGTCAGGAGATCGAGACCATCCTGGCTAACATGGTGAAACCCCATCTCTACTAAAAATACAAAAATTAGCTGGGAGTGGTGGCACATGCCTGTAATCCCAGGAGATTGAGGCAGGAGAATCGCTTGAACCAGGGAGTCGGAGGTTGCAGTGAGCCGAGATCGTGCTACTGCACTCCAACCTGGTGACAGAGCAAGTCTCTGTCTAAAAAAAAGAAAACAAAAAAGAAAAGAAAGTGTCCTCTTACTTGACTATATGCAGAATATCATTTCAGTGGCCTGTACCAGTTGGGAAATAAATAAAAACATACACCAATTTTGCTCTGCCAGTGGTTCTCAAAATAATATGCCTAAAATTAATGTGGGTAACTTATTAAAATACAGATTCCTGCGTCAATCTCATGCCTCCAATCTACCCAAAATTCAAATTCATTAGGTCTGAGGCAGAGTCTAGGAATTCACTTTTTAAAAATAGCCACTGCCAAGATGTCTCTGGTGCCAGTGAGTGGCTGGAGGACGGATTGGAGAAGTACTACGCCACAGGACACGAACAAGGCGTGATTTAAATGACCTGCAGGGCAGGACATTCAGGTTTTATTCCCCACCTCCACCTCCAACCCACTCAACTCATCCAAGAAATCACCGCGAGAGCTTCTTACTCACCCAAAGAGGCATTGTGACAAAGTTTTTTGTCATAACATGCAAACCCTTCTTTTGCTCTCCAGCCGTAATTTCCGCCTTTCACAATGAGGTCAACCTCTTCAAACCTGTTCTGGCCCACGTCCCCACAGAATATCCGGCCTCGACCCTGGTGCGTGATGGGGTCCCCTCGGTCCACAGCACAGCGCCACATGTTCCTAATCCCATAGGCATAGATGGCAGGGTGGGCCCCTGGCTCAGAAACAAACGGATTGTCTGAGGGGACTCGGTACCACTTGCCATCTGAGCCTGCCCTGTTCACATCGATCCTTAAAACTTTCCCCAGCAGGGAACTTCTGAAAGAAAGAAGGCCAGGAAACAGAATCAGGTAAGCAAGGAAAGCTACAGGACTGGAAGAGACAGCCCACAAGGGCCAACTCATAGTTGATGCCAAGAGACTGCTAAGGATCACATGGGAAGATGTGACTTCTTATTTTCCTTTTTTTTTGTACCAGCAAGAATGAGCTTGAAGATTTTCTTTTAAATCTATACAAGATATTTAAGACTGCCCCATGTTTGGCTCGAAAAGAACTACGAGGCAAAAGTTTGATGTGATCTTGGCACATTTGACCCTGAGCAAGTTGCAGCTTCAATTCTTATTTTAATGATGAGGGGACAGCTTCTCTCTGATTTGGTCTCATATGACAAATTTTTAAAAGAAGCTAGTTACATTGTTTATTCTTTATTTAACAACGTGATCAGTTAAAAGAACAGAACAGAAGCTTTTGAGAGGCTCTGCCAATGACTATGGTCTCTGGGACTGACTTTCCTCATTTGGAAGTCAGAGGAGAGTAACTGATGGCCTTGTGCCACTGCTTCCTATGATGATAAGAAATTTCACACTCCAGTAAAGGGTCTGGGCTCTAATGGACACATGATCATCAGAGGCTGCTATTATTTTTAATATATTGGCCAGGTGCAGTGGCTCATGCCTGTAATCCCACATTTTGGGAGGCTGAGGTGGGCGGATAGTTTGAGGCCATGAGTTCGAGAACAGCCTAGGCAATACAGTGAGACCCCATCTCTATTTAAAATATATTGCTAGATAAATATTATTTACCTTGCAGTGTGGTTTTGATATAAGGGTTAAATGAGTTATTATGTATATAGCGTTTAATGCAATTCTTGAATCACAGTAGGTATTCGACAAATGTTAGCTTTGTATTATTATTAACCTCAATATTTCTATTACTAGGAACAATAGAAGCCAAGTGCTTACTGGGTGCAAAGGGCAGAAGGACCACATGACCTTTATCTAGGCAACACAGCGTCACTGGGCTCTGGGGCCATATCATGTGGGTTGGGATTCTGTTTTTTCCACTTACTCCTTGTATTACCTCTGTGCCTCCATTTGCTTGTCTGTAAAATGGATACTATTATATGTATACGTCATATGATTCATTCATTCCATGTGTAATTATGGAAAGGCTCCCTTGTGCCAGGCACTGTCCTAAGTGTTGGTGAGATATCAATTAACAAAATAGATATTAGATATAAATTCTTGCCCTTGAAGATTGTTAAAATTACCTTCTCAAATGTACTTAGACCAGTGCCTGACAAGCTGCAAGCACCCAATACACATTGGCTCTAGGTAGTTAAGTCTCTTCTCATGTGTCTCCAGGGCCTAGCACAGCACCTGGAACATGGTGTTCAATAATATTATTGAGTTGAATTGAATTAGATGATTAGTGTGGTAAATAATGACCTGGTAATATAGATATGTTTAAAATCCCGAATTCTCCTTTACATAACACTCTGACACTTATATTGAGCATCAATATTATGAACTACCAAAATATACTATGTCTGAAATTTATGGAACTAAAAACCAAACATTCCTCCCATTGCCTCAATGGAGTGGACTACATCTTGCAGCATGTGATTTGAGTTTGATGACATCCATGCAAAAACACCGTACCAGGGGCTCACTCTGAAGGGACAGGGTCCCAGCCTCCATCCAGCTTACTTGTTCTGAGCATTTCCAAATAGGCCAAAGGGATCTCCAGCCTGTCCCCCGTCCCCAGTGAATATGTACATATAGCCATCTAGGCCAAAAAGAAGTTGTCCGCCATTATGGTTTGAGGCTGGTTCTTCGATCTCTAAGATGACCCTGAAGAGAAAAAAGAAACCATGCATTAGGATTTGACATAAGTTGAAGTTACATCCTCTTGAGATACCCAGAAATGACTGATCCAAGCCACCAAGATTTGCCAAGTCAGGCAAGACCTGCTTCTGAGTTTTTGAGGATAACAAAGCAGGTAGCTTTGGGGCTCTGAGATGCTTTTTTCCTGGTATAACTCTTTCATGGCTCATTTTTCTTTTTTCTGTTTCTTTTTTTTTTTTTTTAGACAGAGTCTCACTCTACATCCAAGCTGGAGTGCAGTGGTGTAATCTCAGCTCACTGCAACCTCCACCTCCAGATTCAAGCAATTATCCTGCCTCGGCTGAGAGCCTCCCGAGGCTGGGATTACCAGCACATCTGGCTTTTTTTTTTTTTTTTTTTTTTTTTGAGCTGGAGTCTTGCTCTGTCACCCAGGTTGGCATGCAATGGTGTGATCTTGGCTCACTGCAACCTCTGCCTCCCAGGTTCATGCAATTCTCCTGCCTCGGCCTCCTGAGTAGCTGGGACTACAGGCATGTGCCATCACGCCTGGCTAATTTTTGGTAGAGATAGGGTTTTTCCATGTTGGCCAGGCTGGTCTTGAACTCCTGGCCTCAAATGATCTGCGTGCCTCAACTTCCCAAAGTGTTGGGATTACAGGCATGAGCCACCATGCCTGGCCTCATTTTTCTTTCATATCATGATTTAATGAGTTGTGGACCCAGCCAGCGTAACAAATGTCCTTTTCTAGGGCTTGCCCTTACTCCCTGCCCTACCAGAATGCTCCATCCCTTCTTTAGAGCCACTTAAGAGGGGTTAATCTATCAGTTCTTTATGCTCTTTGCAATCCTCCAACCTGTCTACCATGGGAAAAGAGGCAAGGGAGAAAGGAGAAGAAGGGAAAAAAAAGGCAGAGTGGTAGGGTGGAAAGAGCATGAGCTTGGGGTCAGTTAAAACTGAGTGCTCACTTGGCCATGCAGCCATAGCTTGATGGCCCTGTGCCACAGCTTCCAGTTAGAATGAGAAATCCCACATTTAAAGTAAAGGGCCTGGGATGCAATGGCCACATAATAATCGGAGGCTACTATTATGTTTCACATATTGATATTATCTATAATTCTTTCTCAGACCCTTATGACTGTTGGTCCTTGCTTACCCTTTGTAAAGACAGGCAAGCATGTTTTTATTTACGGTAACTATAAGGTGATGGCTACATCCCATTAAACAGCCTTAACTCAAGAGTCTAACTTGGGCCGTCCTCAATCCACAGTGACTCCTTTCTCAACAGTTGGAGTAGTTCTGTAAAATCAGTAAAATTCCCCTCTATTATCTCACAGACCTGGTGGGCATTATTTCGGAACACAGTACAGCAGCAGACTCTCATGAGTACCTCTCACCTCTCTGATTTCAGGTCAGCTTTGTTAGGATCAGCCCGAGAAACCTTCATCTGACTAATCCGGATCTTTTCTACCTTCTTCTTGCCCAGGCACGAATAATAAATATAGAACTTGCGATTGTGGCGGAATTTGGGGTGAAAAGCCAACCCCAAGAAGCCTCTCTCATCCCCGATCCATGGGGTGGTCAACACGATGTTCTTGAGGTCCAGGAAGGGTTGCTCCAGGCGACTCCCATCAGGGAGATAGACCCACACCACTCCTACCTGCTCGGCAACAAAGAAGCGATGGGTGCCGTCCCCGGCATGGACCATGGAGACGGGGTTCCTCAGCCCGTTGGCCACCTCGCTCAGGCAGAGCTGCAGGCAGCCCCGAGGATCCTGGGCCACCATGCCCAGGTTGCGGTTGAGATAGTCTTTCCTCAGGACGTTGGGGAAGCAATAGTCCTTGTCAGGAAGATCCAGGAGGTGGCAGAAGCGGACACCGTCCATTCCGTGAGACTCCTGGAGGCCTCGGTCATTGGTCAGCAGGGAGATGGCGGAGTGGCAGTTAGAATGGAAGGCAGAGCAGTAATCAGAGCAGAGGCCAGGGAGATTCCGGAGGGGCGTCTGGGGGTTCTCGGCGTCGTAGAGGTGGGCTGCGTAGGGCGAGCACTCCTAGAAAAGAACGCGGAGCTCAGGCTCAGCATCAGACCTGCCACACCGGCGCTTGTCTCACGTTTTGAGCAAGCAGAAAGAAAAAATGGTCCTCGGGGAAAAAAGTCAGGATTCTGGAGTTTTTGTTACTAACTGCTGCTAAAACTCTTCTCTGTGATTTTCTACCCAGTTAATGCTCCTGAAAGGCAGAAAGCAGGGAAAATCTCTCATATTCACTATGCTATCTCTAACATTTCAGCTTAGTTTTTGACATTTAAAGTTTTATTAAATTATGCATGAATATTTTTTCAAAAAAATTACTAAATTTCTAGATCTGTTTCTTTTTTTTTTTTTAATTTTCATTTTATTTTATTTTTCATAGAGACGGCCTCACCATGTTGCCTAGGCTGATCTCAAACTCCTAGGCTCAAGTGATTCTCCTGCCTCCTCAATCTCACAAAGTGCTGGCATTTACATGCATGAGCCACCGTGTCGGCCCAGCCTCATTTTCTTATGGATACTGTATCTACTAAGATTTTATTTCTTTATACAAATATGAAACAATTTGGCAAAAATTTCATATTTGTTCAAATGTGGTTGTTGGAGATACAGTGTTAATGATTTAATTTTTCTGTGCTTTTCCATATCTTTGGAATATTTTAGAATGAAAAATAAAATTATCAGAATGGACATTGGATGTATCGTTCTCAGAGATTAGGTGTCTAGCAATTTCTTCAATTATTTATTTAAAATATTTCAGTGTTTAATATATGCAAAGTACCATGCTGGAACCTATACACATTTGAATTGTGGCTATAGGGCAATATGCCTGCTCCTTACACAAACATATGAGGACTATTTGCCCGAAGGAGTAGCTGCTACTCAGACCTCCCTAGACTATAACATTTTTTAGAAGGAAAATAGAATATTGTGAGCAGATGAGCAACTCCCAGTAGTGATGAAAGGCAGAGGCAACTGAGATTAGAAAGGTAATAAGGTCCTATTCAAAGGGTGTCGTTTGGAGCCGTGCGTTCCGGCAGAGTTCACCTATTGGCCCAGAAGCCCCCTTCTGATCACTAACTACTCTCCTGAGCCAGCCAGCCTGCGCAGAACTATCGCATGTGCTTCCATCGTTTCACAAAAGGACCAGCAGCATTTTTCATGTATATGTGAGTTCCCTGTTCTCTCTTATTTCCTCTGATTGTAGATTGCAGAGCCAGCTTTCGGTCATTGGGCAGAGGGGAAGAAGGAGCCCAGAGATTCAGAGGCTCCCCTCGGGATGTCTGTTTCCATTTAAGACACTTATTACAGCAGCTGTCAAGAAGCAACATGACCCACTCTTAAGTGTCCCCTTGCTCATTCTGTCCACTCTCGGAGAGTGGGAAAAAGAGAGAGGGGAGACTGAATTAAGGATCCAATACCAGAAAATAGAAGGGGGCTGTGGAAAGAGAACCACCACTATGGCACACTCTCATGCAGCCATTTAGAGTTTGCAAAGTTGCTTCTACTCAATTAGCACAGTAACTAAACAGATACTTCCCTACTTTAAAGGAAGAAAATTAAAGGCCATAAGGTCTCTGGCCAGGCGTAGTGGTTCACGCCTGTAATCCCAGCACTTTGAGAGGATGAGGTGGGCAGATCACCTGAGGTCAGGAGTTCAAGACCAGCCTGGCCAACATGGTGAAACCCTGTCACTGCTAAAAATACGAAAAAAAAAAAAAAAATTAGCCAGGCATGGTGTCACACACCAGTAGTCCCAGGTATTCAGGAGACTGAGGCAGAAGAATTGCTTGGACCCGAGAGGCAGAGGTTATAGTCAGTCAAGACCGTGCCACTGCACTCCATCCTGGGTGACAGAGTAAGACTCTGTCTCAAAAAAAAAAAGAGTCCTATGTGACCCTCCTGTTGAGTCTCTCTTACATGCCAGGCACTGTTCTCTACATTGACTGGGATGCAGCAGTGAGCGAAACGTACAAAGCCTCCTTCCAATGGAGCATATAGTTTGGGGACCTCAGAAAACCATTAAGTAAATAAGCCAATGGTGCTGTTACTATACTTCAGCATGGTGTGACTGAAAGGGCACAAAACTTGGAGCCTGAGCATCTAGCTCTGTGCCCCAGGATTGTTTTGCCTTGGGTAAGTCATCTAAACTCTTGAGCCCTCATCAGTAAAATGAGGATCATAACAACTGCTTGCAGAATCATTGCTGGGTACACACTACATGTGTTGGGGAAGAAAGAGGACCTTATAAATGGGAATGAATAAACTTATGTAGGATTGTTTGGCTGAAATTGTTCTTATTCCTCAAATCCCTGAAACAACAGAACTGCTGACTTTGACTTTCTGAAATGTTATGCAAGAGGGAAGGGTCAGGGGTATACATTTTTACTAGGGGAGATCTCAGGAATAAACATTCTCAGTGCTACTTGTAAAAGTTCAGCTTCTACCCTAATGGGTATCCTAGAGTTAATTCTCCAGGAAACAGCTGAGGAGTGGTGTCCAAGAGTGTAGCCCCAGGCGGTGCCACCCAGGTGGCTGACTTTCTGGGCCAGGCTCAGCTGTAATTCTCTCCTGGACTCTGGGAAGCTCAGTTAACCACTCCACATCTTGTGTGGCAGTTATGGTGGTCAGTAAGCTCAGGAACAGTGGTCATGAAGAGACGCCCGTGGATAGCCACAAGTCATTGTGCTGACAAGCCCAAGGGGTCTCAGTTCAAAAGGCTGCCTGGACTTCTTGTCTCTCCTCCCCAACATCATTAGAGGGGTCCTCCCCAGGCAACCTCTTTCATCAGCTTTCCAAATGCTGACCTCTCTCCATTAATCCCCCCAAATATCCTGTTCCTACAAAGTCTGTGTGTGCAGGCTACACCCATCTTGTTTTCAGGCTGAGCTCAACCAAAACGATGCCTCCCAGGGATGTGGATTTTGGCTGTTGGGCAACCAGGAAAAGCAGAAACTCTGTGAGTCACTGTTACTCAGCAGCTTGCATCTCTCTCTTCCAGCTCTGGAGTGCTGGCCAGACAGAACTCTGGGGAGAGTCCCCAACCCCTGCTGCCACCATCGTGACACCAGAGATGCCCTGGCACAAATCAGCCAGATGAGAAAGGACTGGACCCCAACAGATGTCACCACTCCCTCCCTTAACGTACTCGGTAAATGCCATGGGTATAAGTGCCTAACTCTCTGAGCACCACAGAGGATGCAAATAGTTATTTGCCATGCACCGCAGAGGGAGTGTGGCAAATAATGGCTGCTCTGAGAGCTCCAGGAAGAGTATTGCTCTCATTCTCCTGGAGCCTGGAGAAGAATCAGGGCCAGCAGAATCCCAGAGGGAGAGGTTTGGGGAACCCATGGAGACCAAATTCAGAACACACTCATCTCAGTGTGCGTGTCCAAAGACAGCAGCTCAAAGATGAGGCACCCAGCACTTGAACTTCTAAAGGGCTGGACTCCCAAAGCACCCTCCGCTCAGGACCCACACCATGCAACCCAGCACCCAAACCCCTGGGGCTGGAAGGCACTTTTCACTACCTGGCAAAGGATGTCTTTAATGTAATCTCCACACAGCTCATGCCTCTTCAGATCAAAATATTCCATGATGTCCCAGTACCGGGCAGCGATGCGGCGGTCCTTGTGCTGGTCACAGCAGCCAAAGGACTCATAGTCAGAGCAAAACTCAAGGTGCAGAAGGGGCTGGAAAGGGGGCCCGTAATCCAGGCACTGGGGGTGTCCCCGCAGCAAGCCCACCTGGCCCAATAAGAGTATGAGGCAGAGGCAGAGAATGCCAGAAGAGAGCCAGGGGGCCCAGCAATGCAGACCACCACACAGATTAGGAGTAGACATTCTCAGTATTGTGGCCTTGGGAACACGCACGCAGGCTGCTGTGTTTGCTCAGGTTGGCTTCCCTGCTCTGCCCAAGGTCCTCCCTCTCTTCCTCTCCCCACTCCACCCTGTTTCCTCCTCCTTCCTCCTCTTCCCCGCCTCTCCCTGCTAAGGTGGTTTCTGAGCAGTGTCCCTCCTGCGGGCTCCCTTTGAAAGCAGTGGGAGGTGTCCCTTCGCCCTTCCCCCAACCCATCTAAACATGAAGCCCCACTCTAGTGCTGCTAGTGTTATGGGGGCACACCTTTGCTTAGCCAAAAGTGCAATGGTGTCAGTGGCAGAGGTGCTTGATTCCTTAAAACTGGGAAGAATTCCTGCTGTCTGTGGGGATGCCCGGAAATTCACACTTTTTTACCGTTTCTTCACAGGCTGAGTGGCCCAGAGTCAGCACGTGAACACCATATATTACATCATCCCAGACTTCACACTCTGTGGAAGGAAAGCTTCAATCGTTCCTACAGTGCTGAAGGGCCCCAAGGGGGTGGGGCATATGGAGGGGCCATGGCAGGAGGCAGGGTGCGCTGCATAACTCCTGGGATCTGGCAAGGTGTGTATTTGGAATGGTAGGAAGAGAGGGCATTTCATGAATCTTGCATCCACAGTAAGGACCAAGGACAGGAAAGAGGACACAGGGAAGGAAAAGAAGGGGAATCTTAGTCCATGCTGCTGTAACAAAACACCACAGACTGTAATTTATATATAATAGAAATGTATTGTCACATTTCTGGAGGCAGGGATGTCCAAGATCAACAAGGCAGTAGGGACTGGCCATGGTGGTTCATGCCTATAATCCCAGCACTTTGGGAGCTTGAGGCAGGAGGATTACTCCAGCCCAAGAGGTTGAGACCAGACTGGGCAACATTGTGAGACCCCATCTCTACAAATGCAAAAAGAAAATTAACCAGGCATGGTGGTGCACACCTGTAGTTCCAGCTACTTGGGAAGCTGAGTCAGGAGGACTGCTTGAGCCCAGGAGTTTGAGGCTGCAGTCAGCTATGATCGTGCCACTGCACTCCAGCCTGGGCAACAGAGCAAGACCATCTCTAAAAATAAAAAAAAATAAGACATGCCAACAGGTTCAGTGTCTGATGAGGGTCCTGTTCCTCATTGATGGTTACTTGTTGCTCCCATGGTGGAAGGGACAGAATGGTTCAAATCCACTCCTTCAAGGCCTTTTATAAGGACCCTAATCTTTTCCATGAGGCCTCTGCCCTCGTGACCTAATCATGGACCAAAGGCCCCACTTCTTAATACTATCACATTAGCGATTACATTCCAATATATGAATCTGAGGTAGGGAAGAACACATTCAGACCGTAAAAGAGGGAGGGTAGTACAGTGAAAACAAGGAGTCAACAAGGACTGTTTGGGACAATTTCCCCAGGAAGCACAGGACAACTGGGTGCCTTCCTTTGCCAAATCTAAACCTGCTGTAGGGACACTCCTCCTCACTTAGTATATGTTCCCACATTAGTATTTTTAAAATGTGTTTCATGGCCAGGCACAGTGGCTCACACCTGAAATCCCAGCACTTCGGGAGGCCGAGGCAGGTGAATCACCTGAGGTCTGGAGTTGAAGACCAGCCTGGCCAACATGATGAAATTCCATCTTTCCTAAAAGTACAAGAATTAGCGGCCGGGTGCGGTAGCTCACATCTGTAATCCCAGCATTTTGGGAGGCCAAGGCAGGTGGATCATGAGGTCAGGAGTTCAAGACCAGCCTGGCCGGCATAGTGAAACCCCATTTCTACTAAAAATAGAAAAAATTAGTCGGGCATGGTGGCGCATGCCCGTAGTCCCAGCTACTCAGGAGGCTGAGGAAGGAGAATTGCTTGAACCCAGCAGGCGAAGGTTGCAGTGAGCCAAGATTGTGCCACTGCACTCCAGCCTGGGTGACAGAGCAAGACCCTGTCTAAAAAAAAAAAAAAGAAAAAGAAAGAAAAAGAAAAAGAAATTAGCCGGGTGTGGTGGCAGGTGCCTGTAATCCCAGCTACTTGGGAGGCTGAGGCAGGAGAATCGCTTGAACCCAGAAGGTAGAGGTTGCAGTGAGCCGAGACCATGCCATTGCACTCCAGCCTGGGCAACAAGCGTGAAACTCCATCTCAAAAAATAATAATAAAATAAATATAAAATAAAAATGTGTTTTCCTTTGTTCACATCCCTTGCACATAACAGGTTTTGATAAATATTTGTTGAATGAATAAATGCAGAACATGAGTCCCAAACTCACACAGCCCCAAACCCAAACAGGCATGAACCAAGGCGTAAGTCCATGGGGACATTTGGCACTTAAGCTAACTCTCCTTTCAGCGTTTTCCATGGTTCTGGTCCACCTTGAATTTCCTTACTGGCAAAAGCTTCCATTTGAAATGCAGATGAAGTCCAAGTTTCTTCTTGTTCCAGATGTGCTGCTACAGAGGGCGCCCTACCTGGCTGCCCAACTGATCGCCAGAAACAGCATTGGCCAGGGTATCATCAAGAAGGGACAGTGAATCTCAGTCTAGACAAGTCTATACTCACAATGTTCTGGATTATGAAAGCCCCAAATTGCATTTAAAATATAAACAAAATTGGCCAGGTGTGGTTAATGCCTATAATCCCAGGACTTTGGGAGGCCTCCTGGGAGGCCAGGAGAATCACTTGAGCCCAAAAGTTTGAGACCAGATTGGGCAACATGGTGAGACCCTGTTGCTATAAAAAATTTTTTTTAATTAGCAGGGCATGGTGGCATGTACCTGTAGTCCTAGTTACTTGGGAGGCTAAGGTGGGAGAACTGCTTGAGCACAGGAGTTCAAGGCTGTGGTGAGCTGTGATCACACCACTGCACTCCAGCCTGAGTGACAGAGGGAGATCCTGTAGATAGGTAGGTAGGCAGATAGATGGATGGATGGAAAGATAGATAGATAGATAGATAGATAAATAGATAGATAGATAGACAGACAGACATAGGAGGGAGTAGTCAAAATGATCATCAGCATCGTCTTGCTTTCCTATTTGTACTGTTCGATATTACACCTAGTTGGTCGGGTGCAGTGGCTCACGCCTATAATCCCAACACTTTGGGAGGTTGAGGTGGGTGGATCATTTGAGGCCAGGAGTTCAAGACCAGCCTGGCCAACATAGCAAAACCCTGTCTCTACTAAAAATACAGAAAAAAAAAAAATCAGTTGGGTGTGGTGGCACATGCCTGTAATCCCAGCTACTCAGGAGGCCAAGGCAGGAGAATCACTTGAACTCGGGAGGCAGAGGCTGCAGTAAGCCGAGATCACACCACTGCACTCCAGCCTGAGTGACAGAGTGGAACTCTGCCTAAAAAAAAAAAAAAAGTATACCTAGTTGAGTGGTGCTTTTTAAAACATGGATCACACCTATAATCCCAACACTTTGGGAAGCTGAGGTGGGTGGGTGGACAGCTTGAGCCCAGAAGTTTGAAACCAGCCTGGGCAACATAGTGAGACTCTGTCTCTACAAAAAAAAAAACAAAAACAAAAATTAAAAATTAGCCAGATGTGATGGTGCATGGCTGTGGTCCCAGCTACTCAGGAGGCTGAGGTAGGAGGATTGCTTGAGCCCAGCAGTTCAAGGCTGCAATGAGACATGATTGCACCACTGCACTTCAGCCTGGGTGATAGTGAGACCCTGTCTCAAAATTTAAAAAAGTTAAAATAAAATAAATGTCATCCATGATTCACTGTTGACTGTGGTATTTCTTCTGGGTTATTTGCTCAAATGTCACAGAATGTCATGGTTCTGGAGGCTTAAGCAGGAGGATTAACACTGGACTAATTTCAGCCAGTGAATTCACCCCCATTACCTTCTCAGAACCACCTAACCCTGGGATATGTAAGAATGAGTGTATCATCTCATGTAGGACCTGAGAGTATTTTCTGATCTTCCCATGACATTTATGTCTCCGTTTTCCCTTTGCCGTGAAAAATATGGAGATCTTATTGTTTTGAGCAGAGTCACTGCAAGATTAGCAGATAAAGATTGGTGGGCATAATCTGATCAGACAGTGACAGCATGAGTTTCTGATTAAAATACGTAACATTTCAGGTGATACTACGTTTTATATATAATCGTATATGTAATCATAGCCAAGTGTGGTGGCTCACGCCTGTAATCCCAGCACTTCGGGAGGCCAAGGTGGGCAGATCACAGGCTCAGAAGTTTGAGACCAGCCTGTTCAACATGGTGAAACCCCGTCCCTACTAAAAAAAAAAAAAAAAAAATTACCTGGGCATGGTGGCATGCGACTGTAATCCCAGACATTCAGGAGGCTAAGGCAGGAGAATTACTTGAACCCAGGAGGCAGAGGTTGCAGTGAGCAGAGATTGCACCATTGCACTCCAGCCTGGGTGACAGAGAAGACTCCGTCTCTTTCTCTCTCTCTCTCTATATATATATATACATATATATATAATTATATAATAATCATGCAATAATTTTACAAAGATGTCTTGGTGTCAATTCAGCAAATACATACTATTTTGTGTGAAGTATTATGCTGGAAGAGAAATGTTTAACAGAAAACTGACATATAAAACAAACTTTTTCAAGGAGTTTATGCTCTGAGAAAAAAGGATTAAAGTATCCAAATAATACAGGCAGATATAAGATTAAGGTAACAATAAGGGAGGAACAAACTGCCATTAGGGATCCCGAGGATGGAGAGATGACATTTGGCTGCAGGGGATTAAGAATATCATAATGAAAGTTTCGTGGAGCTTTTAGATAAGTTACGGATGGAAAAGAACAGAAAACACATTTTCACTGAACGTTAGGTGAACTTATGAAATAACTCTGAAACTATAAGCTAGGACCAGAGTATCTGAAATCACTTCAGTTTCCACTTTTGAAGCAAACATAATCCTTTAAAAAATTAGCTAGGGCTGCTGTAACACAGCCACAAACTTGGTGGCTTAAACAACAGAAATTTATTGTCTCACAGCTCTGGAGCCCAGAAGTCTGAGATTAAGATGTTGTCAGGGTTGGTTCCTTCTGAAGGCTGCAAGGGACACTGCTCCATGCCTGATCCCTAACTTGGTGGGGTCTGCCAGCGATCTTGCATTCCCGGATTGTGGATGCATCACCACGAGCTGTCTTCACATTCACATGGTGCTCCTTCTCCCTGTGCGCATTTATGTCCAAATTTCCCCTTTTGATAAGGACACCAGTCATACTGGATTAGTGCCCACCATAATGACTTCATTTTAACATGATTCTCTCTGTAAAAACTATCTCCAAATGAGGTCACATTCTGAGGTAATGGGGGGTAGGACTTCAACCATTCTTTTTTAGGGGACACAATTCAGCTCATAGCAGTAATACACACATTCACACACACACACACAGAGTTTCATATAGCGTGTGCCTTTTAACTTTTTCTCCTCCAAGACAGGGTCTCAGTGTCACCCAGGCTGGAGTGCAGTGGTGCCAGTAGCTGGAACTGTAGGTGTGTGCCACCACGCTCAGCTAATTTTTACTTTTTTTTTTGGTAGAGATGGTGGTTTCACCATGTTGCCCAGGCTGGTCTTGAATTCCTGGGCTCAACAGATCCACTCCCCTCGGCCTCCCAAAGTGCTGGGATTACAGGCGTGAGCCACCATGCCCAATGCAAGTGTCTTTTAAAAAGTGATGTTGAGAGTCAGGTGTTTATCCTAAATCAGGTCATGGAACATAACAGAAAAAAATATAAAAAGAAATGTTCTAGCTCAGTAGCTTCTCACATAGTTTACTGATGTAACTATATATCTGCCTTCAGACTCCCTCTCTGTCTAAAGATGAACAGGTTGTACCTGAGATTAGAGAAAGTATAACAACTCATTTGTACGAAGCATTATAGTTTAGAAAGTATTTTCTCACACTGCATTTCATTTGATCTTCAATTCTCTCAAGACAATTAAGTCAGCAAGGTTGATATCGTATTACCAGTGAGCATATGAATGAATGAAGTCCAAGAGGGGTTCAGTGAAATGTTTTAGAGCCCCACTTTAGATGAATACAGATGGCAACATAATTCAGGTGTTCTGAATTACAGCCCAGATATTTTTCATTCCATCATGATGTACCCAAAAAGAATGAAAGTACAGTTATCACTTTTATTTGTCCTTCATTTGGAAAAATTTGTGTCGGATGCAGCCTACTGAAGAGTGTAGTGACTGATGATTCACTTCCATTGATAAGATTATCTGGGAGTTCTTGGTATAGGCATGAGGGGAGTTGTAATTAAACAACTGGCAGTGGTATCACTATGGGACTGATGGGCAGAAACAAAGAGCTGCCTCTACTCACTGAGCTAAAGGCTACCTTCATAACTATGAAAACAACATAGAAGTCGGCTCCGCATTTTTTGTGGGACTGAGTCGACTCTTACTTGGTGGCAGATTGGCTTAGAAGCATGAATCTTGGATTGACTTATTCAGATGTTAGTCATATTATTTGTAGACCATCCATCAAAGGTCTTGCTTGTTTCCTTTTGGAATATTTAAAATACAAAGATTCTAATTCAATCCAGCAGAAAAAGCCCTTGTGCTGTAAATATAGGTAAACAACTGGGTCCAAAAGGCCACACCTCTCTGTTTTTTTCTTAATTTTTGTTGCTCTTCCTTTTTCAAAAATGTTAACATAAAACAATGTTTCTATTTACTGAGAAAAAACATTTGCTAAGAACCATGTTCAGCACTTTATATCAACCTTTCCAGACAGAATTTGGAATTCCATTTACAGAATTTTATTCTGTAAAATTCCATTTTACAGAATAACGGTAAGGCCCAGCTAGGTGGGGGGCTTCAGCCACGCTGGAATTTGAACCCAGACCTTTCTGACCCCATAGAACATTTTTATTTCTTTCTATGAGGGGAGGTAGGAAGGGAATGGGGTGTTGACAGCTTTACAGAGATGTAATTCACATTCCATATAATTAATCAGCTAGGGGCGAATAATCCAAAATACAGAAAGAACTCATATAACTCAATAACAAAAATATAATTCAATTTTAAAAATGGGCAAAGGACCTACATAGACACTTCTCAAAAGAAATTTGAATAGCTAACAGGTATATGAGTAAGCGCTCAACATCTCCAGTCACGACGGAAATGCTAATCAAACCAGGAGATACAGCCTCACATCTGGTAGAATGAATAGTATCAAAGGTCAAAGATAAGCGCTAGTGAGGATGAAAAGAGGAAATGCTTGTACGCTGCTGGTAGGGATGTAAATTACGGAAAACAATATGGAGGTTCCCCCCAAAAAATTGAAAATAGAAAATTCTGGGTATATA
This sequence comes from Colobus angolensis palliatus, assembly GCF_000951035.1. Taxonomy (NCBI): domain Eukaryota; kingdom Metazoa; phylum Chordata; class Mammalia; order Primates; family Cercopithecidae; genus Colobus; species Colobus angolensis. Next base: position 10,061,215 of record NW_012121932.1, read on the forward strand.
CCCAAAGGAATTGAAATCAAGATTGCAAAGAGATATCTGCACTCCTATGTTCATTGCAGCATTACTCAATGTCCTTTGGCAGATGAATAAAGATAGGGTTTATAAAAATACAATTAAATATTGCTCAGCCTTATCAAAGGAAGAAATTCTGCCATTCGGATCACGGAGGACATTATGCCGAGCAAAATTAAAATAGGCAAGACCACAGAAAGAGAAATACTGCATGATCATCTCACTTGTATGTGAAATCTGAGTCAAATTCAGAGAAGCAGAGGGTAAGATGGTTGCCAGGGGCTGAGGGAAGGGGGAAATGGAGTGATATTGGTCAAATGGTACAAAGTTTCAGTGATACAAGATGATTTCTGGAGATCGAACGTACAGCACGGTGATGACAGCTCAGTACTGTATTACATACTTATAATTTGTTAAGAAGATCTTAAATCTTCTCATCACACATACACATACAATACATACACAATGGTAATTATGTAGAGATAATGAAGATATTAATTAGCTTGACTGTAGTGATCATTTCAGAATACATATCAAAACATCAGGTTGTACATCCTAAATCTATACATTCAGAGGTTTCAAGGAGAAAACAAGACTTTAAATTATCTTTATTTAGTTATTGCTAAAGTGTCTTAAAGTAGTAGTGATGAATGCTTATAAGTAGTAACAATATAAGCAAGCAGTCCTGTCAGACTGTTCCAGCACAGTATTTCAGCTCACTGCTTATATACAGGTGGTAGGGTTCATATAGAGCAAAACACATCAAACTTGCTCAAAAGTTACATTCAAGCAGAATCTCATCAAGGTTTAGGTGTAAGAGTACATCTGGTTATGGATTACAGAAGCATAATCACTAATCCCATCAGACTTTATCTCATGTGTAGGAAAAGGCAAGGACTGGGGTCACTTAAGGAATGTAGTGACTCAGGCAAGAGACGTGGGGTTGCCCTCTGCTTTATGCTGTTTTGTCTTCAAGGCATCTTTCCAGAGAGTTGCATGTCGTCACAGGGTCAGAGGCTTTGTGAAATGATGCTGGCAGACAGAAATGAGCAGACCTGGGTTCTTACTTTTGCTGCTTTGTCTCACTCCACCTGGCTCAGTGCTCTGCATGTAGTCAACACCGACTGCACTGGGAGGCCATACAGATACTATGTGCGAGTGTGATCTTTGGAACCACATTGATTGGGTTAGGATCCTGGTGCCAACACCTATGAGCTGTGACCTTGGCAAGTTACTTCATCTCCAATGACCTCATTTTCTTTACTGGTAAAATAGGGATAATTCATAGGACTGTGGTGGTTTTACAATGAAAGGTAAAGCCCAAAGTACTTGATGAATTTTAGCTATTACTGTTATTCATTGAAGCAGCTTAAACATCAGTGGACCTAAAAAAAGTTTCACAGGTGAATTGCACTAACAATTAGATAAGAACATTTGATGTAAAAATGTTGAGACAGCTTTGTATGGAAACCAAGAATCATATCTACTCATTTCTTTATTCTCACCTCCATTTTCTTAGAGATCAAAAGAAATCATAATCCTATTTTATTGCTTTTGACGAAAAGTTTCAGGAAGCAGATCTTGGCCTATGCTTTCAGATGTTTTCCACATATTCTGGGAATTTCACTGCTAGAGTATTAGTCTTATACAGAACTCCTACACAACCGAATCATGGACTCACAGCAGTAAAGCTATCCTATTTATGTTAAAAGTTAAACTTGGTTTATTTTGGCTCTGCGGAACGCCTACTCATTTTACATGTACTTTCTAAGTACTTCTTTATTGATAGAGCTTTCTTACTAAGTAATATTGAAATATAAACTATTCACAAAGCACAATTTGTCCCCTAATCTTCTTGCAGATGGTTTAGAATTAGTAGGAATATAAGCCAATGGGAAACGTGTCTCGCCATCTAAATATTAGACTTGCTCTGAAGTTAGTGAGTTTTCATGGAACTCAATTACTAGTTATCCCAGCACTACATGTAAAAGCCAAGATATTTCTGAAGAAGCACTTATTCTACCAATTATCCCAACATATTATAAAGCTCAGCCCATATTCCAGGCAAGTTGCTGTTGGCTTCTGGCTAGGTTTTCCCAGTGGGTTTACTGTGTGACTCAGGGATACTATTCCACTGGCGAGTTTCCTCCACTGTCCACCTACATACTGCTGCATCCTAGTTTCCAAGAGAAAAAGGAGAGGGGACGCGTGAGTTCTTTTTCTCCGAGACGGAGTCTTGCTCTGTCGCCAGGCTGGAGTGCAGTGACACTATCTCAGCTCGCTGCAGCCTCCACCTCCCAGGTTCAAGCAATTCTCCTGCCTTAGCCTCCTGAATAGCTAGGACTACAAGCACACGCCACCAAGATTAATTTTTTTTTTTTGTATTTTTAGTAGAGAAAGGGTTTCACCATGTTGGCCAGGATGGTCTCAATCTCTTCATCTCGTGATTTTAGACTGCTGTGCCAGGCACCAAAAAGCCGAGAGCCCTTTGAAGTGAGGCTAGTGCCAGCTGAAAAGAGCGAGCCCTCCCTACTGCTACAACCCAAATTAGTCCTCTAGAGCAAAAGGTCTCTCTCTAGCAGGAGGTTATTTTGCCCCAAACTGTCATGTCTTTATACTGAAAGAGAAGAGTTTCTTTTTTTTTTTTTTTGAGACAGAGTTTAGTTCTGTTGCCCAGGCAGGAGTGCACTGGCATGATCTTGGCTCACTGCAACCTCCGCCCAAGCAATTCTCCTGCCTCAGCCTCCTGAGTAGCTGGGATTACAAATGCCTGCCACCACGCCCAGCTGATTTTTGTATTTTTAGTAGACACAGGGTTTCACTGTGTTAGCCAGGCTGGTCTCAAACTCCTGACCTCATGATCCACCCAAGTAGGCCTCCCAAAGTGCTGGGATTACAGGTGTGAGCCACCGCACCTGGCCGAGAAAGAGTGTTTTTCTAAATCCTTCTCTCTTTTCAAAATTCCTCAACAGAACTCATCACCAATATATTTCTTCATGGTGGTATACCTAAAATTGATTAATCAGCATATAAAAGAACATAAATTCATTTCACAGCACCACAAGTTATAGTTTATTACACAATAGCCAGAGGCAAAGTATTTGCAAACAATAACTGCTGTAGAACTATATTCTCTAATATTTTGTCATTTGAAGAATTATTCTTTAATAAATGTAACATTTAACACTACAAAAAACAGACATAGTTACAAAGAGCAAAGGCAGTAATACTGTTTCTCTAGCTATAAATAATACAAAAATATAAAAGTATATAAAAATAAGATTTTTGTAGTAATATAAGCTTCTTAATACATAACATAACTACAAAAACACATTCAATAACTATCTACTGAGCTACTTACTGTGTAGCTACTACTGTGAAATAACTAAAATTCAGTATGAGAGTCTTGGATTTACAATACTGTATTTTTTCACAGATCTCTTCATCCGCTTAATTTTCTTCCCTAAGATTTGGTGATCTTGCTTTAAAATATACCGAAAATATCTACAACCTAAAAAGTAAAGCAAAATAAAAAGTTTTAATACTCATCACATTTTCACATTTTTCAAGTATATTTCTACATTTTAAAATTTTTGCTTTAAGTTTAGCACACTAATGACGGTGAAAATAGATTTATTTGCATTACCAATATGTCCTAAGCATATTCTCAGCTGTGCCCAATGAAATATATTTCTTCCTATATACAAAGATGTTTGTAATCCATCATAATTAAAGCATAGACTTTAGCTTGTTTTCTACCCTTCCTCCTACACCCTAGTGATGGTGATAGGTATATTATATACAGTCACATATTAAATGAGCCTTCTCCAAAAGCACATTTGTACAGCTTCCTTCTCAATGTTAGCTTGTAAATCAAAGTTACATTCATAACAGTAAAAAAGTTCTCTGTAGAAAATCTTAGTGTGAAGGATTAGAATAAACAAATCATAGGTTAGAAATGGTCAAACATTATCTACTCATTCCAGCCATGTAGCGAGCAGCAAGGCGGAGACCACATAGCTCTGAAAGAGGCGCCTCGTGGTCACTACAAGTCCCACCTGCTCTTCATAGTCTTACAGCACAAAGGACTGCCAAGCATTTGCCAAATATTTCAGACAAATGAATCCTATTTCCGTAAGAAAAACGTAAACTGGATATTGAGGATTTTTAGAGTTGGTAAACGAATAAGACCATAAATCACATAAGAAAAATTCATTTCATTACAGTTTCAGCTTGTATGCATCCATCTTATCTGAGAAAATGCAAGGATATATACTGTATCTATAGTAACCATTTTTATTATTCCTGAAACTAGTATGCCAGAATTGCTAACATTTTTGTTTTGTTGTTTTTCCTGAGATGGGGTCTCACTATGTGACACAAACTGGTCTCAAACTCCTGGGTTCAACCAATCCTCCCACCTCAGCCTCCCAAGTAGCTAGGATTATAGGCGCACTGCATGCCACCACACCCAGCTAGTAATGTTTTACTAGCTGGGAAGCAGTGGTGTCTGTAGTATTACCAAAGTAATTTATGTTTCTAAACATATCATACTACCTTAGTAAAAAACAAAATATTTTGCACACAAATTTTTGCCTGTACCTATATAGAAAGCTGGAAAGAACTTCGTTCCCACCCTAATATAGAGAAAAAGCTTTAAAAACTACAAATATTAACTCTCAAGTCCATGAGAGCTGAAGTCACAGGGCAACCAAGTAGCTTCAATCCCAACAAGAAAGGCCCCTCCAAGGAGAAATGGGCCTGGCTTGCTTTTAGCGAGACATGGAAAGAAAGAGAGCCATCATACCCCACTCTAAACACAAAGCAAAGGCAGACTATGCCTAGAATTTGAATCCTATAAAGTAAGGTTGGTAACCAGAGCAAGAAGAAAGCCCAGCTTAACTAATGAATAGACTGATTTAACCGCACACTAACAGCTTGAGAGGAGATGTGGCTCTTGTGGGAGTAACTGATGCCTCATATTTGTAGAGCACTTTAGAAATTACGAAGCATTTTGATGTGATGTTCACATGATACTTACAGCAGTAAGACGGGTGTTACAATGCCCACTTCACAGAAAAGGCTCCTAAAAGTTAATTGCTTGACCTAAGTTACATAGCAAGTGAGTGAGAGAATTGGAAAATTAACCCAGATCTTTCCTTTTTTTTGAAGGAGTCTCGCTCTGTCGCCCAGGCTGGAGTGCAGTGGCATGTTCTTGGCTCACTGCAACCTCCACTTCCCGTAACCCAGATCCTTCTACTCTGCTCAAAGAGACCTGTTGATAATTGTGCTAGATGCCTCTCTACTCATAAAGTAGTAGAAAAATGACAATCCAAATCACCTTTCTGTTCCTTGTCATCAGTATATTAGAGAATTTTTATTTTCTTCTTAATCAACATTTTATTACATTCACTGAGACTACTAATTCCAAAATAACAGAAACTATATTCAAAAATGAATTGGAGAATCTCTTCAGGACACCTTAAGCTCCCTAGCAACAGACTGCTTACTAGTGGTCACTATAAGATTCATTTTCTTCATTTCTGGACATACTCTGTGATAGTTTCATTTCGGTACTGGCCACCTTTTCAATATTTCAGTGGTAGAAAGCAGGTAAGAGTTTTACCACCCAAAATATTTCTTTTCTTTGAAGAAAAAATCAATATTCCTTTTCTTTGAAGATAATTTTTTTCATACGCTAGTAGAAGGTATTTTTTTTCTTAAGTGGAGGAAATGTTTCATGCTTACAGAAACAGACAAGTAAATATTAGTATAATATGAAGCTATTAAAGAACAGTGAGGTCAATAAAGAATATTTTGATACTTGAAACTGTCGGTAAACTTTCTATAAAACAAGGCCAAATGGTCAATTCTTGTGAAAAGTCTGTATCATGTATCTTAATGCCCACTAACAACACTCAAGTCAGGAGACAAAAACCATTCACAATCAATGATATGAAATCACTGCTTCTAATCTAAGCACATGACCTGGTCCCAACTCAGGATTCACTCTTCCATTAAGCAGTTACGTCTTAAGCACCTAGTATTTATAGGTACCACGTTAGGTAAGCTCTAAATGAATTATTCCAAAATCAGCCAAAAGCTATGTCTAGATAAAACAAAAACAAAAACATGTACCTTTTCCTAACAGTAATCCAGCCACAAAAGCTTTCTCACAGGCCAAAGCTGTATCTTCCTTCCAATCACTTTTTGCCCAAAAGTAGCTGAAATGAAAGCTTGGCCACCAGTTTTTCCTGGAGTTCCACTCGTCTTGAACCCACGCAAGGTGGTTTCTGGAAAAGAAAAATGTCAAAAGAGAGGGTCAATGATGTGAACAAATCTATATTACCAGAATTTAGACTTAGAGTCTACAGAAAGATGACAAGGAAGATGTTTCCAAGCTAAATTCTGAATATGGCCAAGGCATAACACATGATTGGCAACAACAGGAAAGCAAATCCTTTTTTGTTCTCTTCTATCTCCATATCCCATTTTCCATTTCACTAAACAGACAGTTTAGCACAGTGTCTTCGAGTCTGTGCTAAGACTCAATGCCAGACTCCTGGATTCAAATATCAGCTCTTCCATTTACTATGTATGTGATTCTGGGCAAGTTGCTGAACCTCTCTGAGCTTCAGTGACCTTGAGGACATTACCAGTACTGATCTCATAGGACTGTTATTAAGATTAAACTATTCCAGTAGTAGGGTACAGCAAGTCTTATATAAAGCTCTTTGCATAGTGTCTGGTACATAGTAAATATTCAATCAACATTATCTATTACTATTACTTAAGTAAAAGCTTACTTAAAATTATATGCTGCCATGAATGACTATCCAAATTAAGATGCCATTATTATACAAATACATGAACAAATAGGTTAAACTGTTAAGTGCAGGCAATTCTATGTATCAGTGAATAATTTATTCATTGCATATATTTAAGGTATACAACATGTTTTATATACATAAACTTTTTTGTGTGGTGGGAACATCTGAACTCTACTCATAGTAAATTTCCTATACGCAATACAATATTAACTACAGTCTGTGTTGCACATTAGATCTCTATAATTTAATTGAGCAAATGCTTATTGGCACCCATGTGTCCCCTATGGTAGAACAAACAACAGTTCGAAAAAATGAGCCTCTTTGCACCATTTTATAAACAGCACTGTCCCATCAAGACAAGTCAGATCTGAAGCCTGAAACAAGTTCCAACTGATACTGAATTGCCTAACAACTGGATATAATAAATATATGAAACAATTTTGTGATATCTCTTCTTTTCACACACTAAGTAAAAATAACAGGAAATTCATTTTCCTTTACTCAAAATGTGACACTAATAATATTATGATCAGAGGTACACTTTTAGATACCCAGGTCACAATGGATTTAATGAGTATTTTGTTGAATGAATAGTGTATGATGATCTTGTGAGGTCCTAAAAATACTCACTGAAAAAATGATCAAACACAGGTAGGAGGAAAGCTGCTTCCCATGTGATCTTACAAGTTAATGACGCACAAATTAGGAGTCGTTAGCAAACAGTGATCCCTGCTAGTCTTTATTTCCAATTGGAAAACACATATGTAGTCCTTAGCAAGCAGCAGTGCTAAGTACAGGATTTATTTTGATGGCATAAAAAAATTGATAGAATTTTTGTATGTTCCCCTTATGACTCTGTATTTCTTTGCTTCAGAAGAAAATGTACTCAGAAAACAGCTAAAGACACAGTTCAAAAAAATCCAAAAACTAAGTAAAGATCTTTAAAAATTGATAGACATTAGCTAAAATATTGGGAAATATTATTCATGATGACCTAGTAATAAATACTGTATGTTTCTTACCCCATTAAGGTCTTTTTCAGATATTTTGCCAAGTATTTCCAAGCAGTTATATTCTTAGTGCATCCGGCAAAATCTAAGACTCCAAATAATACCTCCAAACCCAGTTTACGGTGTTCTTCTTTTTCTGCAATGGTTGTTAACAATTCAAGTTTACATAAGGTATTGAAGTGTACAAAGCTAAAATATACATGTATATTTTATCAACTGTATATATACTTTACATATATGTTGTTGATAAAATACTGAATCATAAGCCTTCTGGTTAACAGTTTTTAAAAATTCATTATGCTTTTACTCCTGCAATGAATCTGAAAAACTCAATAAAAATTCCTGCTAATGAGCTAATGGTGGTGAGTCTGATCTCACTGTGGGTTACACTCCTCTACTGAGAACATTACTTAAAGTATCTGCCCTGTTTGGGCATTTTACACATGTTCTTTTATATTCAGAGAGGAACCTAGGCAGTCCTAGGACTAGTTTGGGCTTAGCCGACTTATTTCCTTCTATGAAGGAGTATGCTCTTTTGTATGGTGTGCTGAAATCTAGTAGGGATTAAAATGGAGTGAATTATATAAAATCAAGCTATTTCTCTTTTGCAAACTACTGCCTTCACATTGTATGACAGGAGTAGGCAAACTTTTTCTATAACGGCCCAGATAGTAAATATTTTAAGCTTTGCAAGGCATACAGTCTCTGTCACAACTACAAAGTTCTGCCACTATAGTGCAAAAGTAGCTGCAGGCAATACATAAATAGATGGACATCAACAGAACTTGATTTATAAAATCAGGCAAGGGGTGGATTTAGCTGATGGGCCATAGTTTGCTGGTCCCTAATCTATAGCTTGTCTACACAAGGTAAAAAACAAAATTTATTTATTACCTGATTTTCTAAGTAATGTATGGAATTCCAACATCAATTTATGAGATGGTACCATCTGATACAAAATCTGAAAGAAAGAACAGTCTTGTAATTTTTACATACTTGTAAAAGCATTTCTCAGATTTCAGCTTACTTCCAAAATAAAGTTTTTACTATCTAATATGCTTTTCACAAATTTATTAAGTATTTTTAAACTACCTTGCTTTTTATCTAGTTTCAATCTAAGTATAGAAAAGTATTCTCCATAAAGCGTTTTTTTTTTGTTTTGTTTTGTTTTGTTTTTAAAGTCCCTGCTAACAAGATAGTCAGGAGAATCGAGGGAAATAGGCAGGGACTTTTTATTTGCTCCTTATATACATCTATATTGTTTACCATGCTCAACAACTTAAAACAATTTATTTCAGAAGCCAGGACTGAAGAAAAAAAGAAAAAAATCAATTATCACAGAGAAAATATACTTATTTACTAAACAGAAGAGATCACAGAATATTTATATAAAGCAAAAAAACTAAAAAGGTTGGGAGTTAATTTCACAGATTGTGCTCAGGAACAGTTTACTAAGGGTATATGAGTAAATATTTTAACAAACTTTCACACAACGAAAAAATTTCTCTTTTAAAAAACAGGAAGGACTATTTTTATGAATATTCAAAAAATGGAATTTAAAGTAATACTGTATTTTTCATTTTAATATGTTTAATTCTAGAAATGAATTCATTCTGCTTACTAAAGTACTTTGACCTTACATTGAAATAATTTGCAACAAAATTAAAAGTAAATTTTGTTAATTTCTGTTAATCATTTTTAAAAAGATCAATCAAGATCAATACACCAATATCAGAGAATATTATTGAAACTCGGTTCCTATGAAAGTCACATTTGTTTCATGATTTTATAGAATTCTGTCTATGGCTCAATTCACTTTTTTTTTTTTAATTGAAATATAACATGTGGCAGAAGTGTATACAAATCATGGCATCCAGTCAGTTTTCACAAAGTTAAACACTCAAGTAACCAGCACCCAGATCAAATAATAGCACATCACCAGAACGCTAGAAATCCTCCATTAGTTTTGAAAAATTCTTAGTCATGAGCCCTTCTAATGTTAGGGTTTTTAAAAGATTAGTTTGCTTGCTTTTGCCCTGTTCTATTCAGAGGTACTCCACCTCGGACTCCAATGACAAATATGTCAGATCTTTTCACCAATTCACTTGTATGCTCGTTTCTGCACCTTTCATCCATGGTTTAGCCTGGTATTTTCTATGCAGTTCATTAATCCTCTCTTTTGCTTTGTTCAATCTGCTATTAAACCCATGTATTGAGATCTTAATTCCAAATACTGTATTTTTCAAAAGGAAAAACAGAATTTCTCTAAATCCATCTTGTCTTGAATATAAATGAGATAAGTATTCAACAGTTATTTTCTGTAGCATTTTAAAAAATCTTTTCAAAAACACCATTAGTGATTGATAACCTGAATGAAAGCACAGTCTGGCTTTTGTTTTAAACACAATCCTTAATATTTTTTAATATAAATGAGCCAAAAGTTATCTTAACAGAGTAAAATAAAAATAGCAACTTCAAAGGTATTGTTTAGTCCAGCCTGGGCAACATAGCAAAAGCCTGTCTCTCCAAATATACAAAAAATTAGCCAGGCATGGTGGCATGTGCCTGTAGTCCCAGCTACTCGGGAGGCTGAGGTGGCAGAATCACCTGAGCTGGGGAGGTGGAGGCTACAGTGAGCCTCACGTGATCATGCCACTGCACTCCAGCTTGGTCAACAGAGTGAGACCCTGTTTCAAACAACAACAGCAAAGGATTATTTAGTAAAACAAAGCCTGTTGAAAAATGTATAAAACATAGTTTCCACATCTGAAGGTTTGATAATGCCAATTTTGATCATGAAAAGTATAAAGATAATTGGCCTTTTAAAAGAAAACAGAGATAAGAACTTTACTCTATCATTTCTTTAGGTTGAAAAGGACCTTTGTCTTTCACCCCTAAAATGCCATTATTAAAAACTGAACACAAAATATACAAATAATTCCTATACTTTAACAACAAAAACCAAACACCCAATTGATAAAAGGGCAGAGGACTTGAATAGACATTTGCCAAAGATGATAAACAAATGGCCAATAAGCACATGAAAAGATACACATCACTAGACATTAGGGAAATGCAAACCAAAACCACAATCAGACACAGAGACCACTTCACACCTACTAGGATAGCGGTCCCCAACCTTTTTGGCACCAGGTACTGGTTTCGTGGAAGACAGTTTTCCCACGGACCAGGGTGAGGGTCAAGGATGGTTTCAGGATTGCATTATTTATGCACTTTACATTTACTGTGCACTTTATGTTATTACATTATAATATATAATGAAATAATTATACAACTCACCATAATGTAGAATCAGTGGGAGCCCTCTCTTTCCTGCAACTGGATGATCCCATCTGGGAGTGATGGGAGACAGTGACAGATCATCAGGCATTAAATTCTCATAAGGAGCATACAACCTAGATCCCTCGCATGTGCAGTTCACAATACGGTTCAGGCTCCTATGAGAATCTAATGTCACCGCTGATCTGACAGGAGGCAGACCTCAGGTAATGCTCACTTGCCTGCCACTCACCTTCTACTGTGTGGCCTGGTTCCTAACAGGCCACAGATACTGGTCATAACGATCCATGACCCAGGGGTTGGGGATCCCTGCCCTAGGATATCAATGATCAAAAAAGGGGATGGAGAATAGAAGCTGTTAGCCAGGATGTGGAATTGCTGGTGGGAATGTAAAATGTGTAGCTGCTATGGAAAACAGTTTGACAATTCCTCAAAAAGTTAAAGAATTACCATATAATACAGCAATTTCACTCCTAAGTATACACCCAAAAGAAGTGAAAGCAGGGACTCAAACAAATACTTGTACACTAATCTTTAGAGCAGTATTATTTATAATAGCCAAACAACAAACACAACCCAAATGCCTACCAAAAAATGAATAGATAAGCAAAATGTTATAGGTACATAAAATGTAATATTATTCAACCTTAAATAAAAATGGCCATTCTGATATATGCTACGACATGAACCTTGAAAACATTATGCTAAGTGAAATTAGCAAGACACAAAAGGACAAATGTTATATGATTCCACTTATATGAGGTACCTAAAATAATCAAATTCACAAAGATGGAAATTAACATAGAGGTTTTCAGGGGCTGGGAAGAGTGGGCAATGAGTTACTGTTTAATGAATAGTTTCTACTTGGGATAATGAAAACATTCTGGAAATAGACAGTGATGGTGGTTGCACAAAACTGAATGAATGTACTTAATGCCACTAAATTATGTGTTTTAAAAATGATCAAAATGGTAACATTTATTTTTGTATATATTTTCCCACAATTTAAAATGTTAAGCAATATTATGTACAACAACCCCATGAAACACTTAGCAACAAATTTAACAAAATACATACACTAAAAACTACAAAACAGTTCAGAGAGATATTAAAAACTTAAATAAATGGAGAGACATGCCATGTTTATACTCTGGAAACCTCAATACTGTTGAGATGTCAATTCTCTCAAACTGATCTATAGATTCAAAATCTCAGAAGACCTTTTTGTAGCAACAGATAAATTGATTATACAATATGCATGGAAAGTTAAAGAACCTAGAAAAGCCAAAAGCAATTTTGAAAAAGAACAAATTTGTATGACTTTCACGATATGATTCCAAGACTTGCTACAGAGCTACAGTAATCATGTTAGAAGGCCACATGAGATATTACTACACACCCACTAGAATGGCAATAATTCAAATTTAAAAGACCTACAATACCAACTACTGGCAAGGATGTTAAGAAACTGAATTTTCATGTATCGATGTGGAAATATACATCACTAGAACACAACGGACTTCATATACAGCCTACTGGTTTTCAACAAAGTTCCAAATGTACTAAATGGAGAAAGGAGAGTCTTCAATATAATGCTGGAACAACCATATGGGAAAAAATAAACCTTGACCTTTGCTGCACACTACCCACAAAAAAATAGCTAAAAATCTACCATGACCTAAACATAAAACTATATAACACAACTAGAAAAAAAAAAGAAGACTCTTCATTATCTTGAGATAGGCAAAGATTTCTTAGACAAAAAGTATTAACCATAAAAGAAAAAAAATGTATAAACTGAACATCAAAATTAGAAGTTTCTACTCTTTGAAAGATACTATTAAGGAAACCAAAAGGCAAGGCACAGAGAGAAAATACTTATAATTAATATTCCTCACAAAGGACTTATATCCAGATTATATAAAAATTTCCAAATCAGTAAGAAGACAATTGATCCCCCCAAAAATAGACTAAGTAGTTGAACACTTGACAAAAGAAGATATAGGAATGGCCAATAGACACATTAAAAGATGCTCGACATCATCAGTCATTAGGGAAATACGATTTAATGCCACGTGAGACACCACTATACACACCCACAAGAGGCTATTATTCAAAAGACCTCCAATACCAAGTGTTGGCACACATGTGAAGAAACTGAATTTTCATATTGATGTGTGAATGTCAATGGTACAGTCACTTCAGAAAACAGTTGGGCAGTTTCTTAAAAGAAGTTAAGCACACACTTTCCTTACTACTCTTAGGCAGCAACTCCTCTCTCAGGTAGCTACCCAAGAAACATGAAAATATATGTGTATACACAATCTTGTACATGAATTTTCTCAGCAGCATCATTCACAATAGCCAAAAAGTAAAAAATTACCCAAATGTCCATCAAGAAGTGAATGTATAAAAATGAAATACTATTCAGCAGTAATAACAAATTACTAATATACACAATAACATGGATGCATCTCAAATATGTTATGCTGAGCAAGAGAAGCCAGATTAAAATGACTACATAAGAGTCCATTTATATGAAATTCTAGAAGAGATAAAATTAATCTATAGTGACAATAAGCAGATGAGTGATTGTCTGGGGCCATGGGTGTGGGGACAGACTGACTACAAAGGGAAATGAAAGGCATTCCGGGGTGACAGAAATGTTCTCTTATCTTGATTAGAATGGTGGTTCATGAATGTAATGCATCTAAGCATATACTTAAAATAAGTGTGTTTACTCTCTGAAAATTAAATTTCAATAAAGTTGATTTTCAAAAAACATCAGTGCAGAGTATTCCAACCAGGTTTGAACAAGACTTCTGATCCTCTCTCCTCAGTCTCACCCAGGCAGCAGGAGATAGTGTGAATGATACATACATGGAGATGGCAGCTGGAGCCAACTTTCTGTTTATCTCAGTGTACTGTACATTATTGTAATTTTCTGTGGATGCTATAAAAGTTAGAAAGCAATGGCCTAAGAATGTTTTAATGTAGATTCCCAACCCTGTTCAAACATCGAGATAAAAATTCTATACCTTAAGCACGCTTATCATTTTTGATCTTGGTGCCTTCTGTCTCTTTAGAAAGTTGTATAAGTAGACATGGGCATTTGGATTTGATGGAAACTTTTCATCATATGCATAATTGGTGAGTACCTCTTGGGCTCCATCTCGATCCCCATAGAATTCCAGCATCTATATAAAATAAATCATAATACCTTAGCTGAATTCTGTGAGACAGCTGTACGAAAGATAATACACAGCATAAGTTTACTGATGGGTATTTTTTAAAAATCACAAAACTGACAGGGTTCCCATTTTTTCCCTATATTTTGTTACTACTAATAAAAAATGCAGCTACCTCAACATAAATTCTCTTCCTATAAAAAATAAGAGTCCTCAAAGCAGGGAACATTAATGCTTGAAAATGTGATGCAACTAACCTCAGTGCCCTACATCACTGCAGCCACAAAAGGAGTGCACAAGAATTGTAATTGCTTTCATTCTGTTCCCATCCTTACACAGGAATTTCCAGGTTATGATTTTGGAGATTATCTTCTGACAACACAATTATCAATTCACCACTCAATAACTTTCACAAAGCAAATTATTTATTATTCCTAGTGCCTAGCACCAAGACCCTCAGTCCTTTTACGACGACTTGGGATGACAGGACATTCTTACAAACTTCCAAAAAGTCATCATTCTTTATCTCATATATTATGACCCACTTTTTCAGATTTTTGTCCTCTTTCCTTCTATATTCCACCAAATCATAAAATATCTTACTGTGTTTCTTTTAAGCTCAACAAGAGTAAGATTGAATTAACATTTACAACTATACTGCTATTTATTTTATAGATACTTGGCCATGACGGGTTATACAGCGGTGAAAATAAACAAATTCAGACCAAAAAAGAGACATAATATTTTTGTTTCCTTTTAAATAATTTTTTCCATTAGTTTCTTTCTGATCAATAAAGATTAGGCATGGAGTCTTTGTAAAGGCTTTTGACAAAATAAAACCAATACATTTTATGAAAATTCTACTTACTTCTACATAACTCTTCACAAAAGGGTCCCAAACTCCAGGAATTTTAATCAATGCAGAAATATTTGCAGATGTCTTCCAGCTGTGGTTGAACACATCCTGGGCTACTGCGTTGTAAGCATAATCATCCTTATCTGCCCAAAGATAAAAGATCTTTTAACATTCATTAAACATTGAGGACTCCTATTAAAGTAGTAATTTTAAAAACTACCCGTGAGAAAAACTCAGTTCCTGATAGCTACAACAGTAAATTTCAACAAATATTTAAAGGAAAATACTAATTATTCACAAATTCTCCCAAAAAAGGACAGAAAAGAATACTTCCTAACTTATTCTAAGCCAGTATTACCATGATACCAAAACCAAACAAAGACAACACAATAAAACTACAAATCAGTGTCTCTTATGAATATAGCTGCAAAAATATTTAACAAAATACTAGCAAACTGAGTCCAGCAACATATAAAAAGCATTATACATCATGTCCAAGTGGGATCTATACTAGGAATGCAAGGTTGGCTTAACATCTGAAAATCAATTAATGCAAATAATAAAATAGAGATCTATTGATCTAAACCAAATCAAAAGAATACAGGACCAAACCCACATGATCATCACAATAGATGCAGAAAAAGCATCTGAAAAAACACAATAACCCTTCATGATAAAAACACTCAACAATGTAGGAATAGAAGGAACTTCCTCAATCTGATAAAGGGCATCTATGAAAAACTTATAGCTAACACTGAACTGAATGATAAAAGAGTGCAAGCTTTCCCCCTAAAATCAGGAATAAGACAATAAGTCTTTTCTCACTACTTTTGTTCATTATATTGGTGGTTCCAGCCAGGAAATTAAGCAAGAACATAACAAAAAGACATCCAAGATTGGAAAGGAAGAAGTAAAACTGTATCTATTTGTAGATGACATGATCTTGTACATAGAAAAATCCTAAGGATCCACTAAAAATTTACTGAACTAATAAATGAGTTCACAAAGGTTGCAGAGTATAAGATCAATACACAATAATCAACTGTGTCTATACACTCCCAATGAACAATCAGGAGATAAAATTAGGAAAACAATGCCATTTGCAAAAGCATCAAAAGTAACAAAATGGGTATAAATTCTACAAAAGAGATGCAAAATTTTACTCTGAAAAGTGATACTGTTGAAAAAAAATTTTAAAGACCTAATTGAATGAAAAGACACTCTATGTTCAGTTGAAAGACTTACTATTGTCAAATTGATCTACAGATACGTGTAATTCTTACCAAAAACTCAGTTGGCCTTTTTGCATAAGTTTGACAGGCTGATTCTATAATTCATATGAAAATGCAACGAACCAAAGAAGAACAAAAAAGACAGAGTTGGGGAATGTATTCTATGATTACGGCCAGACATGGTGGCTCATTGCTATAATCCCAGCACTTTAGGAGGCCGATGTGGGTGGATCACCTGAGGTCAGGAGTTCAAGACCAGCCTGACCAACATGGTGAAACCCTGTCTCTACTAAAAATACAAAAAAATTAGCTGGGCATGGTGGCGCACGCCTGTAGTCTCATCTACTTGGGAGGCTGAGGCACAAGAATCGCTTGAACCTGGAAGACGCATATTGCAGTGAGCTGAGATCATGCCACTGCACTCCAGCGTGGGCAATATAATAAGACTCGGTCTCAGAAAAAAAAAAAAAAATTACTACGAAGTTGTAGTAATCAAGACTGTGTGATATGGGTACAAGGAGAGACATATGTAGATCAATGGAAGATTCAGAGTCCAGAAATAAACCTCCTCATTTAAAGGTAACTAATTTTCTTTTGTGTATGTTTAAGACAGGGCCTCACTCTGTCTCCCAGGCTGGACTGCAGTGGCATGATTTCAGCTCACTGCAGTCTCACTCTACCTCCTGGGCTCAAGTGAACCTCTCACCTCAGTCACCCAAGTAGCCAGGACTACAGGCACATGCCACCACACTCAGCTATTTTTGTATTTTTTGTAGAAATGCAGTTTCACCATGTTGCCCAGGCTGGTTTCAAACTCCTGAGGGCTCATGCGATCTACCTGTCTTGGCCTTCCAAAGTGCTAGGATTACAGGCATGGCCACTGCTCCCGGCTGCTAACTAATTTTCAATAAGGGTGCCAAGACAATTCAGTGGGAAAATAATAGACTTTTCAATAAATGCTACAACTGGATATCCACATACAAAATAATGAAGTTGGGCCCCTACCCACTTCATAAAAATTAACTCAAAATAAATCAAAGGCCAAAATATAAGAACTAAAACTTTAAAACTCTCAGAAGTAAAAATCTTTGTGACCTTAGAGTAGGCAATAGCTTCTTAGATGTGATAGCAAAACTACAAGCAACAAAAGAAAAAACAGTTAAATTAAACCTCATCAAATGAAATACTTTTATGCTTCAAAGGACACCATCAAGATAGTGAAAAGAAGGCCAGGCACAGTGGCTCACATCTCTAATTCCAACACTTTGGGAGACCGAGGTGGGCAGATCACTTGAGGTTAGAGGTTTGAAACCAGCCTGGCCAACATGGTGAAACCCCAACTCTACTAAATACAAAAATTAGCCAGGCGTGGTGGCAGGCGCCTGTAATCTCACCTACTCAGGAAGCTTGAGGCAGGAGAATTACTAGAACCTGGGAGCCAGAGGTTGCAGTGAGCTGAGATTGCGCCACTCCACTAGAGCCTGGGTGACACAGTGAGACTCTGTCTCAAAAAATAATAATCGTAAAATAAAATAAAAAGATAGTGAAAACCCACAGAAAAGCTGAAAATATTTCCAAGTCATGAATCTGATATATCTGATAAGAGAATTCTGTCTAGAACAATTAAAGAACTCTTACAACAACTCAATAATCTAAAAGCAGGTAACTCAATTAAAATATGAGCAAAAGATCTGAATAAAAATTTCTCCAAAAATGATATACAAATGGCCCATAAGCACATGAAAAGATGCTCAACTATATTAACCCCCAGTAAAACACAAATAAAAACTACAAGATGCCACTTCACACCCACTAGGATGACTATAACGGAAAAGACAGATTATGACAAGTGTTGGTGAGGATGTGGAGAAATTTGCACCCTCATACACTGCTACTGGGGATGTAAAACAGTGCAGTTGCTTTGGAAAACAGTCCAGTGGTTCTTCAAAAGGATAAACTTAAGAGTTACATGACCCAGCAATTTCCCTCTTAGGTATATACCCAAAAGAAATAAAAACACATGGCCATACAAAAACTTGTACATATATGTTCACAGCAATGTTATTCGAAATGGCCAAAAGTAGAAACAATCTAATGGCTCATCAACTGATGAATGAACCTAAGATGTGGTATCCACAATGGAATTTTATTCAATAATAGAAATGAAGTACCATTACATGCTATAACATTAAAAACATGCTTTGTCAAAATTTTCTGTTACGGAAAAAAAAAAAACAAAAACATATTATGCTAAGTAAAAGAAGACCACATACTGTATGATTCCATTTGTATGAAATGTCCAGAATAGGCAAATATCTAGAGGCAGAAAGGAGATTAGTGGTTGCCTAGGACTGGAGGGGTGGGGAGAAATGGAGAGTACAGGGTCATGAAAATATTCTAAAATTGTAGTGATGATTACAACTCTATGAATATACTAAAAACCACTGAGTTGTATATTTTAGGTGGGTGAATTTGTATGGTATGTGAATTATATCTTAATTCTCAATAAAGCTATAGAGAAAAAAAAACCATGAGAGATCACTATACTCAACAAACTGGCTGATATGAAAACTCTGACAATAGCAAATGCTGAGGAGAATACAAACAAAAGAAAACTCTAATCAGATTGTCAGTAAAGTACAAATTGGTAACCTCTTTGGAAAGAGTTTAGTATATTATGTACTAAAGTTAAAGATGCACAAAACATATTCTATGACAATTCTACTCCTAGAAATGCATACTCATGTGCACCGCTATACAGAAATTAATAGGGGTTAATTTCAAAGCAGAATTATAATAGCCCAAAATAATAACCTAAATGGCCATCAGTAATAGAAGGAATAGTGTGACTATCATAAAATAAAATATTTTATAACCATAAAAATGAAAAAATTAGAGCTATATCCAATAATATGTATTATCTTAAAACTGATTTTGAACAAAATATGCAAGGCCTAAAAGAACATATACAGTATGACTCCAAATACAGCATTCAGATATAGGCAAAGCTAAACCACATTGTTTACAAATGTATACATGAGTGGAAAGAGTATAAAGAAAAACAAGGGAGTGATTACCGTAAGTCAGGACAGGGATTTTCTTGAGAGAGAATGGGAGGAAATGTGGTCAGGAAGGCACACAGGGAGAACTTTCAGGTTAGGGTGACAGTATTTTGTGTTCCTTAATCTGGGTGTGGTTATGTGAATGTTCATTTTAAATTTATTCATTATATCTCACATTTGTTTTATATGCTTTCTCTGTATCTATTTCTCAATCTTAAAGATTTACAAGGAAAGTTACTCAAGTCTTTCAAAAATAGCTATTAGAAGCACAAGATACTGCAAACCAAACAGAGGCACTGGTATCTTTTTCCCAGTAGATCGATTAAATACATAGCAATATGAACTTAGAAATGAGGTGATAGGAAAGTAGGCAAGACATGATATGGAAAAAATTTTTTTAAAAAAGGGCTGGGCATGGTGGTTCATGCCTGTAATCCCAGCAGTTTGGAAGGCCGAGGTAGGAGGATTGCTTGAGCCCAGGGGTTCAAGACCAGCCTGGCCAACACAGTAAAACCCCATATTTACAAAAAAGAATCAGTCAGGCATGATGGTGCACACCTGTAGTTCCAGGTCCTTGGGAGGCTGAGGTGGGAGGATCACTCGAGCCCAGGAGGTCGAGGCTGCAAATGAGCTGTGATCACACTACTGCACTCCAGCCTGGGTGACAGAAAGACTCTGTCTCAAAGAGAAAGGGGCAGATCCCTGAGTATAAATTGTGTTTGAATTTATTATAGAAGGAGGTTCCTAGTCACCAAGTTCATCAACCCCAACCAAGACAGAGCCACACATATCAGCAAGAAAGTCCCAAGCTGACTCCAAATACAAGTTCACATGGTAAGTGCCTATGAGTTTCGTTATAAAGAACTAGTCCTAACTTTTTTTCTCGTTAAATAGACATTTGAGGTGAATGATCATCTAAGACCTCTACATATTATCCCATCATCATCTATTGTTGCTACATAACTGTCAGCTATGGAAAGGTACTGAATCGTCTATCCACAGAAGTAACATTACAAATGGGATGTTCCAACAGCTTTAATCATCAAATATTTGCTTGAGTTTTACCTAACCACGTGTAAGAAGAACAGTAAATATTGACTTTAAAACTAACCTAATCAGTGAGTAAGCTCTTTTGAGAAAGAAATATTACACCAGAAAATATGACAAGACTAACAAAAGAAATAGAGGAATATGACATCAAAGACTGATTAGTCTAAATGGGAAGACATCTACACTAATAAAATACACATGAAAAAACTTAGCACAATTAGAAAGCAAGAGATGAATAGCCAAATGATTCAGGCTGAACATGCAGCTGATATATTAAGTTTAAGGTGTAAGAATGAGGGGTTGGGACAGCAATCCAATGAGTCTTGAAGAGTAGAGAGCATTCTAGACGAGGAGACTCTACAAAGACCTCACAAGATTATTGTGATGAAGACAGCATTTCAGAGTATCTTGAAAGAAGAGGGAAGGGAGTCGAAGTTAGTGAAACTACCTGCCCAGAGACCAAGGAGATAACACTTATCACATAAGGAAATACTGCTTACTTAGTCCTAGTATTTAGGACTAAGCAGTATTACTTACTTAGGACTAAGATATGGAGGAGAATGAAAACAGAAGGGGTTAATCCTAGAGAGACTATGGAGAAACTATACAACGAAGCAATTTGCAAAGAATCATACAGCTCCAATGAATGCAAATCTGGGCATAAATGAAGATGATAACAGCACTGAAGGTTAAGAGAAGGGGAATCAGTTTGAGAACTGAATGGTCAACTCCTGGTATAGTCAATAAATCAAGGAAATTGTCCATTATAACCTTTATACAAAACTGAAATGACCATCTTGACGTATTCTTTAAACATACTATTCTGAGAAATAACATTACAAAATAAATTAAACTCCATTCTAGGCACACAGGAAGAAATAAACGTTTATTATATGTAATAATGACTGCTAAAGAAAACCTGTAGCCTTTCTTAGAAATTGGCAAAGACTTTCTTCTTGACCAAACTCCAGCCAGGCTCCTCTAAGCTCTCTTCTGAACTAGGCCTCAAACTTGGCCAATAAAAACTTGAACAGACAGTAACATAGTTTCTAACAGCTCAAGGCCACATCCCTAGGATTACCCCAGCCCCTCTTGAAATGTGTGCCTGGGAAAAACTCCAGAAAAATTTACTGGTGGTTCTGCCTTCTGCTTTTTAGGCTCCCCACCCCCACCCCTTACAACCCCAAGTCACCTCCATAGAAACTGGAATGGAGCTTAGCTCTTCCTCCTGTCAGTAGTTACTGAATCAAACCTGTCTTCACTGCTCTAATGTCTGGCTGTGTTTATCCTCGTCTAAACCACATTCAAAACAGCAATGAATCTAAAATGATCATGCACTTAATTATGAACCATCTAATTTGTGACTGAAGCATTATATATATCAGAAGTATTATAAAGGATCAAGAATTTTAAATCCATAAAAAGTCTGTTCACCATAATATCTGGGTGAAGTCAATAGGGAAGTTACTAGATTACTCCTTAAGATCCCTCTGCCCCTCAGTCTCATCACAAAAAAAAGTTTACCTGTATTTACTCACCAAGCTTTGACAATTCCATCTTCTTTTTAGACCAGGTGTAATACTGTAAAAGCCCTTTATAGGCCTGAATAAGGTTGATTAATATTCTCCGGGAAGACGTGTTTTCACCATGTCTCCATGTCTCTGCCTCACTCAGATTTCTCTTAGCATCTTTAAGCATTCCGTGATGCAGAAGGTATAATGCATGTTGTAAGGAGACCTGCAAAAATAATAAGGGTACACTGCTATTTAAGACATTTGATAACCATTAGTCAAAAAGCTCAGTAAACATATAACACATGCTGGGCTAAGACCTTGGTAGGATACAAATAACTTGACATTGAAAATTTTGATGTTGGGGACAATCTGGCAAAGAAGTAAGACATAGGAAACAATTAACACTATGCAAATATGAGCTAAATTATGTAAACTTACAAACAAAAGACAGTGTGATATACTGAGGAAAAAAGAGGCTTTGAAGATGGAGTGTCTTGGTTAATACACCACTTAAAAACTAAATAAGCCTGGGTAAATTATTCACCCTTCGTGAGTCTCATTTGTTTTACCAGAACATTATTGCCCCTTCAGAAGGGTGTTTTCAAGATTAAATGAGATAATACTTGCAAACCACCTAATAGTTTGGCTCATAGCAGACATTCAATAAACATTACTATTTTATACATGTTATATAAGCTTAGAGAAAATATGTTAATAAGGGATGTTGAAGAATGACTTCAGTTCAGATGGAAAGGAAAGTGTATCCCTGACACAGGAGAAGCAGGAAGAATAATTATACAAAGAATGAGTATTACAAGAAGGGAAGACATCAAAGAGGAGAATAATGAGAAATACAATTAATCATATGGGTAGAGCCAAAGTACTGCAATAATTTGTTAACTGGCCTCTCCATTCCTGCCTCCCTACAATTCATCTTTCAAGTGGCTACCAAAGAAATCTCATCTTGTTAGTTATTTGCATAAACTCCTTCAATGGCTCCCACTGACTACAGAATTAAAATCCAAGTTCCTAGGGTGCAGCACACAGCACCCAGCCTACTTCCTCTGACTTCTGCCCAAATGATTTTTAGAGTAACTAAACTATTGGATGTAGGGCTTTTGAACTCTTTATAACCCCTGCCACACAGGGCTGCCCTTTCCCCTAATCTGCCTAGTGAACAGCCAACAGCTTTTTCAAATTTATCTCAAGTATTACTTTCATTCTTTTCCTGATTCCCCTACCCATTAAATCCTAATCCTCTCTAGTTCCAGAGAAGTGGCCATTTTCTCCTTTATCTTCTCACTATATGTTACATTTCTACTATGGTAGCCATAACACTTAATGCCATTTACATGATCTTCCTCTACTATAAGAACCATGTCTAGAACAATACCTGGTAAGCGGCAATAAGTGTTTTTAAAATTATTAACAACAAAAAAAGTTTTATTATCTATCCTAATTATCACTCTCAGACTCTTATTGAGGAATGAGGTTCCCTTTCAGTTTCTTTACTTCAACTGAGTAGATTCTAAGAGCCAAAAGGGACCTCACCAACAGTTTAAACTTCACACTCCTTCCCCAATCAAATGGCTATCCAGTTTAGACCTGAAAAAACAGATGCACAGCACACATCAGGGTAGGCCATTCCCATTTCCAATTGTTTAGTTAGAAAGCTTTTCTTAAGTAGAACTGTAAACTGCCTCCATTTAATTTCCACTCACAGTATACCTGGTCTACCAGAGAACAAAACCATAAGAACACCTGGCACATAAAGTAGACACTCAAAACATTTTTTTAAAGCAAAGCATTTACAAACCTGTATTGAAAAAGTGCTGAGACAAAAACAGAGAGAGGGAGATACAATATTTTGAAAATGTCTCAATCTTTTTCAATAAGACCTTTACAAAAGAATATATGAACTCGGAGGTCAAGATTCCACCTAAACATTAGGAGTATTAAAATATTTTCACGTATTTAAATTCCCAACTTGTTTAGCTCTTTCCTTTTTCTAAACACCAACTCTAAGCTCAAATGACTTCAGCAAACATTTCAGAATTTGGCCCATCATCATACCACTGCAATCTCTGAATAACTGATTTTGGCAGCCAGAAGAAATATACAAAAAAAAGGAATTTTCAGTCAGAGAACACGGGAGGTGACTGAAAATCAAGAAGCAAATGGTTCTCATAATGCTCTTTTCTTTCAGTTTTTCTTATTTATCCAGATGCCTTATCCTTGTCCCACATTTTTTAGGTTAACTACCTTATCACTGACACAAGCAATAAAAAAAAAAAAAGAACACCGCAAGGGTAAATTCACAAAGCCCATATTCTCACCTTTAAATAATTCATGACGCCAATATTTTTCATCCGGTCAGCAAAAGTATTGAAAGTCTCCATGTTGCTTTTGGGATGATAAAATAGAATTTCACTTCCAAGCTTCCAAATAATCTGTCAAAGCAGAAATTACTGCCAAAATGTAAAACTTTTGCCTTATTCAGTTTCTGTCTAAGATATTGTTTTCCTGATTCCAATATTAATAACCTGTGATTCCTTTTCCTAGAGACCACTACCGTCAACATTTTACTCCACTTTGCCATGTAAAATTAATACTACTTCCTTATGTGATAAAATAGTTTCAACCTTCTAGATTTCTATTAAAATACCAGATAATATAATAGTATCATTACTAATTTAGTAGTTTAAAGAAAGGCAGTTAAGATACATATTTAATATAAAATGTTTAATTGGCATGGAAGGAAGAATATTAAAGTCAGACAATGTGGGTTCTAATAATATTGGCCTCTTCATTGTTCTCAGCCTCATCTTTATCATTCGCAAAATGAGGGCAACAAACTACCTATTTCCTGAGAGCCCATCAAATTCTACAACTATTGACTACATTTATTCTATATTTAGAATGCCAATTTAAGAATTTTCATTAGCTATGGACAAATCTAAATAAAAAAAATTTTATCCTCAGATCACCAAAACTTTGGGGGCAGAACTTGGAGCTCTTTTTTCATGAGAGCAAATCTCTATTTCTCTAACCTCAATTTAAAGTACAACAGTAATACCAACGTCAAAGTAAATTAAACTGAACCATAAATCAATTATTTCTATGAACATACACATTGGTTATATGTGGATACACACACTATCACTGGTATAATTATATACGATACACATATTATCATTTGGTATAATGATCCTCATCTTCCCAACTCAGAGATATCAAGATTTCATTTGTAGAATATCACACTGTAGTATCTGGGAACTTAAAGAAAACCTGGGTCTTGGATCACCTACCACCAGGGATGGGTAAATGCAGGGGGGAAGAAAAAGCAGGCAACAAAAACAAAAAAAGAAAACTTCGAGATTATTATAGCTATTCTTACACCCAGTGTAGACAATAATTACATGGGACACCTGTTAAAAATAGATATTCTATTACAGGCTCACATCTGTAATCCCAGCATTTTGGGAGGCCGAGGCGGGTGGATCATGAGGTCAGGAGATCGAGACCATCCTGGCTAACATGGTGAAACCCCATCTCTACTAAAAATACAAAAAATTAGACGGGCGTGGTGGCAGGCACCTGTAGTCCCAGCTACTCAGGAGGCTGAGGCAGGAGAATGGCGTGAACCCGGGAGGTGGAGCTTGCAGTGAGCCAAGATCGTGCCACTGCACTCCAGTCTGGGTGACAGAGTGAGTGAG
The DNA here is from genome assembly GCF_000951035.1 of Colobus angolensis palliatus. Classification (NCBI taxonomy): domain Eukaryota; kingdom Metazoa; phylum Chordata; class Mammalia; order Primates; family Cercopithecidae; genus Colobus; species Colobus angolensis. The sequence goes on from NW_012121932.1 coordinate 10,086,985, forward strand.
ACTCCATCTAAAAAAAAAAAAAAAAAGATATTCTGACTCAGTAGGACAAGGGTGTGGAGTAGAGGAATTTATACTTTCAATGAAAGCCTTCGGTGATCCAAATAGAGCCAAAGAAGTGCTCAAAAACCATTCATCCAATTCCTTCATTTTACAAAACAAAATCTGGACAAGAAGAGGCTGTAACATATCCAATGTTTCACAGGTATATGTAACTTAAGTCCATAAATTAAATTTTCAATGAATGGTTAAACTTTTTTTTCAGCTTTCTTTTTTTTTGCTTTAGAAGATAACTAATTGATGCAATGGTGACTATGTCAGTAAAACCTATGAGACACTCATGTCAAGTTATTTGTGGGTAAACTGTCTTTTACTGAAGAAATTTAGTAGTATATGCCAGGCACTGTTTTAATCCTGCCCTGTGAAATTTATATTCTATGCAGAGAGACAAACAATAACCAAGAAATATAATTAAATTGTCAGGTGTTAGGGGAAAAGAATGGAGCAAGATAAGGAGATCAGGAGTGCCATTCAGAAAGTGCAGGTTGCAGATGGAGTAAGGCAACTGCAATTTTAAATAGTCAAGGTAGGCCTCATTGAAAAGGGGCTTTGAAGGAGCGTAGCTATAGTGATAGCTGAAGAAAGAGCTTTCCAAGAACTGGTTAAGGCAAAGGCAATCAGTCAGGAGTATGCCTGGCCCATTCAAGTAAGAACAAGGAGACCAGTGAGGATGGAAAAGAAAAAACAAGCAGGAGAATACAGGTTGAGTGTCCCTTATCTGAAATCATTGGGACCAGAAATGTTTCAGATTTGAAATTTTTTCAGCTTTTTAAATATTTGTATATACATAATGAGACTGGGGATAGGATCAAAAGCTAAACATGAAATTCACTTATGTTTCATATACACCTATACATACAGTCTGAAGGTAATTTTATACAATATTCTTGAAATTTTGTGCACAAAACAAAATTTGTATACATGGAACCATCAGAAAGCAAAGGTGTCACTATCTCATGTCAGTACTCAAAAAGCTTTGAATTTTGTAGCATTCTGGTTTTCACATTTTTGAATTCGGAATGCTCCACCTGTTTCAGGAGATGAAGTCAGAGAGGTCAAACAAGGAAAGGGAGTGAGCACATCATACAGGAATTTACAGGTAATTATGACTTTGGCTTCTACTGAATGAAATGGAAAGCCATTACAGTGTTTTCAGCAGAGGAGTGACATGATATGACATGTTTTAAAAAGCTCACTCTGAATCATTAGTCATTAGAGAAATGCAAATCATAGTCAAGATGATGCCAGTTCACAACCACAAGGATGACTATTATCAGTAAGACAGGACAATAACAAAATATTGCCAAGGATTGGAGAAATTAGAAGCCTCAGATATTACTGGTGAGAATATAAATGGTATGGCCACTTTGGAAAACAGTCTGGCAGTTCCTCAAGAGGCTAAACATAGTGTTACCATATGACCAGCAATTCCACTCCCAGGTGTAGACCCAGGAGAAATTAAAACAAATGTCCACACAAAAACCTGCACACAAATGTTCACAGAAGCATTATTTCCAATAACCAAAAAGCAAAAACAACCTAAGTGTCTAACAGCTGATAAATGGACAAATAAAACATGGTATTTCCATATGACAATTATTTGGCAATAAAAGTAATGAAGTACTTATACATGCTACAACATGGATAAACCATGAAAACATTATGCCAAGTCAAAGAAACCATTTACAAAAGGCCACATATTGTACGGAACCACTTATATGAAATGTCCAGAATAGAAAATAGATTAGGCTGGGCACAGTGGCTCACGCTTGTAATACCAGCACCTTAGGGATGCCGAGACGGACGGATCACTTGAGGCCAGGAGTTGAAACCGTGTCTTCATTAAAAATACAAAAAATTAGCTAGGTGTGGTGGTGCGTGCCTGTAATCCCAGCCAACCAAGAGGCTGAGGTACAAGAATCACTTGAATCCAGGAGCTGGAGCAAAGATCATGCCACTGCACTCCAGCCTGGGCAACAGAGCAAGAATCTGTCTCAAAAGAAAACAAAAAAAGAAAAAGAAAGTAATAGATTAGTGGCTGCCAGTGTCTGGCAGCTGTGAGGAGGGATAGGGAAAGACTGCAAGTGGGTATAGGGTTTTGGTTTCATGGGAAAAAAAAAGGTTCTAAATTTAGAGTGTGGTAATGGTTGGTTGCACAACTCTGTAAACATATGAAAATACATTGAACTGTACAATTTAAATGGATGATGGTGTATTAACAATGTCTTGACAAAACTAAAAAAAAAAAAGGATCTGGTTGGAAAAAGAGAACAACTCTTTCAAGAAGTTTTGCTGAAAGAGAGTAAAACTAGGAAGCATAGTTAATGGGGGAAGTTTGGGTGAAGAGACGATTTTAAGATAGAATAGGCTGGGCATGGTGGCTCACACCTGTAATCCCAGCACTTTGGGAGGCCAAGGCGGGCGGATCATGAGGTCAAGAGATTGAGACCGTCCTGGACAACATGGTGAAACCCCATCTCTACTAAAATAAAAAAAATTAGCCGGGTGTGGTGGTGCGCGCCTGTAGTCCCAGCTACCCAGGAGGCGGAGATTGCAGTGAGCCGAGATTGTGCTACTTCACTCCTGCCTGGCGACAGAGCAAGACCCTGTCTCAACAACAAAAAAAAAGAGTAACAAAATTTTTACATGATGATGGGAAACATCCATAAAGAGGGGGGAAAAGGAAGAATTATTGGAATGAATATTTTATTCTCCTTTAAAATAACAGGTAAAAAAAAGTGTGTAAATAAGGTCCCAATACAAACTCTCCACCCAAAAGTAGTTTTAGTAGCTTTTGGCAAAATCACTGAGATTCTGTAAAAGCTACTATAGGTGAAGGTGAAGCTGGAGGCAGAAATTCCTGGGAATCTATCATTTCTTCCAGTAAACTCAAACTTTGTTTACCTCAGGTGCAGCCTGCCTTTTGTAGCTATCTGAATCTTCCAAGGTCTGAAAATAACTGTACATGTATTCTGCAGCTTGCTGCCACTGGTGCTTTAGCAGAGCTTCTTGGATAAAACTTAAACAAGCACTTGTTGTCTGAGCAAAATCCTTCTTCCTTTTCCCTCCAATGGCTATAAAAATGAAAAAGAAAAGAGTTTTTATCCACAATGGCTCCAGTTCAACTATTCAAAAAACTTACTTCTGATAAGAAGTTTTAACAAGTAAACAGTAGGCATTACTTGATCCAGCCCATTTCCAGTATCAAAGCCAGCTTCACTTGAAACAAACCCTTCTACATTATATTAATTATTTTTAGCAGATAAAAAAATATCTAATTTGATGTTTTGGGGCTACTAGAGTCACCAGAGCCTTTAAATCTGATTCAATCATCCTTTAATCCTTGTGCTAAATAATTTGGGGAGAATCTCTCAAACAGGCCCCTAAAAGCACAGTCCCAGGTATTTAGAATGGGTAAAATGCCAGGATCATTCTAGGCAAACATAGTCTTTATTACCTACCCATGTTCTGCAAACTCCAAGTGGGCTTTTATTTTTTAAGGACCAAATTCCTAGTAACTCAATGATACTAAATACAAATGAGATTAAAACAGTTGCAAAAATAAACATTTATATCTCTAAAGTATTGGCAATCCCAATGTTAAGAACATTTGGGCTTAGATACAGGGCTATTATATGAATGACTAGTTACATTGCTACCTCTTCTTCTCTTCCCACAGAACTACGAGACCCCTCTAGTCCAGCTGGGTAATTGTACCCCAGTAAGTACACAAAGACCAACAGGTACTTTACAAAGATACTTTTAAAACAATTAACTTGCAGATCTTTGATTTCCTTACCTACTCTTTCCACAAGTTAATCTCCTAGACAGTTGTGCCTACATAGTCAAAGCTTCACAATCAAAATCATTACATATTATCTGAAGGTGAAAACACAGGTGTTGAAAAAGTAAGTAACTCTAACATCTCCTTTTGCAAGTCAGGCAATTCCCAATTCTTTGCTTATCAAAACTGCGGAACAACATAATGTTTTACAATAAATCATTATGTAATTTTTCATGAATAATTTAGAAGAAATTCAAGGACCTGATGCATGGCTATAATTAAACTCCATTCACTGCCACCTTCTTACTTATGTGACTAAGGTTTCTCAGAATTCATGTCAGTTAAAAAAAAAATAGCATAATCAATGCTAAATCTTTTCTCATCCTAGAAATACATAAAAGTCACCCACAAATATATTTTAAAAAATTGGGAAAAAGTTTTAGATGACTTTATTAAAAAAAAAAAAAGAAAAAGAGAGAGTCTTGCTCTGTCACCCAGGCTGGACCGCACTAGCACAATCATAGCTCACTGTAGCCTCGACCTCCTGGGTTCAAGTGATCCTTCCTTTTGGCCTCCCAAAGTACTGGGATTATAAGCATGAGCCACCACACCTGGCCAGCAACACTTTTAATACGTTTTATATTGATCAGCTATGTACAACTATTAATGATAGCAACGTCTCAACCTAGAAAAAGTTTTAATTCTTAAAACTTATAGGATATAAACAAAAAAAAGGATAAATGTTGATACATAACTTTTATTGCAAGAAGTACAACAAAAAGGAACATAAAATTCCATCTATTAAAAACTTTTTCTTAATTTTTAAATGGATAATGCAAGGTATTAAAACCGTATGTCAGTCCTATGCTATCTGGACTCCATCACATATAAAGTAATATATATTCATTTAAAAATACCAACGTGCTGGAAATTATATCTCTTGAAAATATTAAACATACAATAAAATATTTTCAGATGATTCCTTAAAACTGTGCAAGGTAGTACTCAATTTTTCAGAAAAAAGTAGGGGATACAAAAGTGAAAAGTTTGAAGACTACTGTGCTAGTGTTCTCAGACTTTTGAATGTACATACAAATCACCTGGGGACCTGCCCTTGCTACTCAATGTGGTCCTGGAACATGCAGCAGAAGTATCACCTGGAATCTCATTACAACTACAGAGTACTATGCCCAGCTCTCTGAATCAGAAGCTGCATTTTATAAGATCCCTACACCAAAGCTGCTCAGCGTCGGTGGCAATACCAGCCAGCCAGCCTAGGAAACTGACAAAACACCTCATCCTTAAAACATCTTTTATTTACCTAAAGGAGAGAACTGTTCTCAGGCTAAGCTCCCTTCCATAGCTCAAGCTTTCACAACTGAGACTACAAATCGACTTTAGATAACTATACCTAAATGCTTGGAAAATACTTTTGTCTTCCAACCTAGCCTAGTTACCTCAGGAAAAGTTCTCCTCTCATTTCATTCTTTAATGAGCAAAAGATAGTCTTACTTGATCCTGATAACTTTAAGAAAAAAAATTGTCAAGGAAAACACATTTTTACATGCAATAGAGATGTACAATAAAGAACTAGTGTCATCAACCTAACTTCTAATATGCTACTCAAAGAATCTGGAAACTTATCAGTCTGTCAACAAATATTTTTCAGGCACCACTGTGTGCTAAGCACTACTGCAGGTACTCATCATATAGCTTCAATCCAGACTGGCCCTGTCTTCAAAGTTTTTGTTCTAAGGGGCTTGCTGGGCACGCCCTTCAAAATGCCAAAAGCTATCTACCAGCATAAAAAATAAATACAGCAATTGTTAGGCAATTTTGTTTTCCTATTATGGTTAATTACCAACACAATGTCAATATTACTTCCAAGTATTTTCTCATTGCGGACCAAAAGTATTTTGGGTTTAACAGGCTATCCACGACATATAAAATATTTCTAAGCATGTAAATTTTGGTCTTAAACCTATCTGCCTGCAGACTGACTCAGACTTTCTATAGAACACTGGTAAGAGAAACATACCCAAGTATGATACAACTATAGGAAATTTAAATTATTAGTTCCCTACCAGGGATGAAGTAGCACTATCTGAAGTATCATTCATTCAAATCTGCCTTAAGCCATGTGCATTAATCTAGCAAAACTAAAATGAGGAGAGGAAAGGCACTATTATTTTTAAACACTCACTATGCACGAGATACTATGCTAGGTACTTTACATATATTGTCTCATTTTAAAAAATATATCTCAGTGGTTAAAAGTGTAGGCTTTGAGATCAGACAAACCTGGATTTGACTTCTGATACCACCACTTATGAATTTAATGTCTTTGAGATTCAGTTTCCTCCTACCTGAACTGCCTAGCACAAAAATTTATTGAGAATTTACTGAGATCACTAAATGAGATGATATTTAGATAGAAAGAAAAAATGGAAGCGAAATTTTAGGAGCCAAGGAATCTGTGTCAAGGGGAGAAAAGTCTGGGCAAAAAAATACATACTTAAGGGCAGTAAGTAAAATGCTGGTTCAAATGTAATCCCAAATGTAAACCACTCAGTATGCCAGCATACAGATAATAGCTTCTTTTGTTTATACTTATATTAAATAAATTCTTACAGGGAATTTATCCCATAGAAAAACATGCTTGCATTTACATTAGATAAAAATGAGGGAAAATGCTCTTTTATCTAGGCCGGGTGCAATGACTCACGCCTGTAATCCCACCACTTTGGGAGGCTGAGGAGGGCAGGTCACTTGAGGTCAAGAGTTCAAAACCAGCCTGGCCAACATGGTGAAATCCTGTCTCTACTAAAAATACAAAAACTAGCCAGGCATGGTGGCAGGTACCTGTAATCTCAGATACTCGGGAGGTTGAGTAGAATCACTTGAACCCGGGAGGCAGACGTTGCAGTGAGCCGAGATCTAGCCACTGCACTCCAGTGTGGGCAACAGAGCAAGACTCTGTCTCCAAAAAAAAAATCTATTACGTGATCAATTCTATTTGAAATAATTTCAATGCAATTCAACAGCAACTTCTTGAGCACTTCCTAGGCATGTTTTCCTCAATGGCAGAGACCATATCTTCTTCATCTATGACTCCCCAATATTTAATCAATGCCAGAGATAAAAGTGCTCAGTAAGTATTACTGGAAAAAATGTGTATCTAGCATAATACAGACTACTGTTAATCCAAGGTCAAAGAGTTCTAAAAGAAAAAACATTTTTTTTTTTGGCTTACAGCCTAAAAACACTCCACATATTCCTCTTGAAAATTAAACCAGCCTGGTTACTCATTTTGTATCCATATTGAATCTTACCATCTCCTTACATTTAAGTTAAAATGGTTCAGTGTTACTGTTTGACTTACCCACAGTTTCTATGTATGTTTGAAGCCAAGGAAAATGCATTCCTGCCCCAGTGAGCACAGATGTTTCCACTTCATCATCTGTCACAGGCCCTTTTAATTCTTCACTGAAATCACTCATACCTATTACAAACTGAGATGTCAGTTACTTTCTGTACATCTTAATCCACAGTCTTCTGAGTTGTACAGAAAAACAGCTATCTTTTTATCAAATAAATACAATTTGATCAGCAAAATGCATTATACCTGTCAGCTCTTTTAAAGTAAAAAATGAATTTAACTATGTCAGCAACAGCCAAAATGAATAAGACATTAAAAAGACCGAACTACTAATGTTTCAAGTCCATATAAAGATAAATAAGATACTGCCCCTCTAATTTAAAAAAATCTCAAGTCTAGAGGAAGAAATAGCAAAACATATAATAACAAAACAATACGAGAAGTACAGTAAGAATAGTACTATCAGCTAATATTTATTAGGCCCTTACTATGCACCAGAAGTATAAATTATCTAATTTAATCCCCACAGCAATCCTGAGGTGGGTACTATTACTTTCTTCCATGTTAAGGTTGAAAAAACTGAGGGGCTTAGTGAAATGATAGAACCTCCCTAACATCACAAAAAAGGTGAGGACGTTATTCTAGGAAATAGAACACCAAACTACTTAGCATGACTAGAAGTCGGGGGTGTGTGGAGAGGGGTGCGGAAGGTGAGAAACGAACCTAGAAAAACAATCATAAGCCAAGCTGAGTTTGGACTTACTCCTAAAGATGCTCGGGGACCCTTCCTCATTCCCCATATGAAATCGAGTATTAGTGCCCCTGATACTGCCTCCCAAATTTCCCCTCTTCTTTGCAATCCTACAGCACTACCCTAGTTCAAGACCCCTTCAAACAGTGCCTAGATTACTGCGTTAGCTTTCTAAATAATTATCCTTGCTCAGATTTTGCTTCTCTGCATTACACCCAGAGAAAACCTTCTAAAATCAAATTCTGTGGCTACGGGTATGAATTATAAGTAACAACTGAATTTGAATCCGACCCATCATGTATTTTGAGTAGTAGTTACACAAATCCTCCCTTTCCAAATCCTCAAAAATCCAAATTGGTGTCCCGCAGTTGCCACGGCAACCAAAGCTTCTCTATCCCCTTCTCGTTCTCAGACTCCAAGGGTTTCAGGTATTAGGAGGAAATATCAGGAGAACATGGATGAATCCTGACACACCCCTTACCGTCCCATTTAAACGCAGGAACCACGGACGATATCTGCGGCACTTACCCGCTTAAAATTAGAGCTCCTCAGTAAAGCTAAACTCAGTCTCCGACTCCGGACCACGTGAAGGAATTCCCACCGGAAGACGGGTTAGGAGAGCTTTATATGAGCATGCGCAAAACCTGGTTTAGGCATTCAGGCTCCGCGCGGCCCAGCTGGTAACTCCTGCGGTAGCAGGCGTATTGTTGGCCTCGCCTCGACCCCGGAAGTTATTTCTGGAAGTGACCCAGGAAGTGACAGTGAACTGCCTCTCTCCGATTAGTTTTGCCGGAGTTTTATTTTTGTCTGTCTCAGCTAGAAAGTGGGAGACTTTCATTTAAAATGGAAATTGGGGCGAGGGATCGGCGGCTGGGCGACGGGAGCATTCAAAAGCGCAGAATGTCACTTTACCCGAGAAATTCACTACGATGGGCCATTGGTTTCTGCTCGGCTCGCAGGCGCACTGCACGAGTGGAGGCGTGGCTAGTGGCTGTGACGAGACAAATCCAGGCGTATCCTGTTCATTGCGAGTTTGAAAGTTCTTTTCTATTACAGTTTTAGCTTTGGGTTTAATTGGTTCGACTCCCTTCTCCACAATTTGGGCGAGAATTTCTTTTGCCTTCTCAGCAAAAATTGTTCTGCAGACCTGTCTGGTTCAACTTTCATGAGGGACATTGAGACAAACAAATGAAATATGGGTCAAAAGTAAGATGGTTAAGGAAACGCAGTGTGGTTCTCCAATATTTGGAGGGCTGATCCGTGAAAGAAGGATCAGACCTTTTTTCTTAGCAGCAGAGAACAGAACTAGGACTAATAAGTGAAAGCTAAAGGGAGGCTGCTTTCAAGTCACAGCAAGAAAAAATTTTGTCCACAAATGAGGATGCACAAATAATAAATGAGGATGCTCCAATACCACGAATCACTGAGTTTCCTCTGGGAAGGTGAACAATTTGGGTAGAATCAGAGTAGCGGAGGGGAAATTAAAGGGTCTAGTAAGAGTTTGAGGCCAGGCGCGGCGGTTCATGCCTGTAATCCCAGCACTTTGGGAGGCCAACGGAGGCATATAGTTTGAGTTCAGGAGTTCGAAACCAGCCTAGGCAACATGATGAAACCCCGTCCCTACAAAAAAAGAATTTAAAAATAAGCTGGGGTGGTGGTGCATGCTTCTAGTCCCAGCTACTCGAGAGGATGAGGTGGGAGGATCACCTGAGCCCGGGGAGGACGAGGCTGCAGTGAACTGTGATCACACTACAGCACTCCAGCCTGGGCGACAGAATGAGACCCTGTCTTTAAAAAAAAAAAAAAAGAAAAATTGTACATGGATTCCTTAAAATGCTACAAATAGTTGATTCTATGTTGTCTTCATAAACAATATGCAGTAGTTAAGGACTTGCAAGAAAAGTTCTTTCTGCTGCTCTTTCTGTCATTAGTTCTTGAGTCCTCACTCAAGCTTGTGCTCTAACTCTACAGGCAGGGCTAACATAAATTATGCGTAGTTCAGGAGAGCACACACAAAATAACATACATAATGATTACTTTCTTGTCTAGAGGCTTAGTCTGGCTACTTTTCTCCCATTGGCTTGAGGTATAAATTCACCAAAACCAGCCCAGAAATGATTTTACATGGCCAAAAGTTTATGTTCTCCCGAAAGTGAAGAAGAACTTTCTGATTTTCCTTGAAGTTCTCAAACACCTCTAAGGAGCAGTAGGAAACAATGGGAATCACTTAATGTGCCCTACCTACCCTTTTTCTTTCCCAGGCGACAATTCTGACAGAAAATGTGTTGGAGAGAAGAGATTTTAAAAAATCAACTAGATCACATCCGATAGCATAAACAAGAAGGAAGGAGGGAAGTTGCGGTGGCAAGCACCCGTAGTCCCAGCTACTCCGGAGGCTGAGGCAGGAAGCTCGCTGAGCTGAAAAGTTCAAAAGTTCGATGCCATCCTGGACAACATAGCAAGACCACGTCTAAAAAGAAAAAAAAAAAAAAAAAGACGTGACAAATACGAAAACATAAAGCATGCAAAAGACTTTTCTAGATTTCAATCTATAAGAAAACATGTCCTAAGAAAAAGATGTTCTTACAATTGCTTTGTACTAAAGAGCAACTTAATATGGTGATGAATTATGTTGTTTTTAAAGTTGCAAACTGTCATTTAAGGAATATTATTTCCATGAACGCTTCCTGTACAATCTGTTAAAGGACAAACTTCACACAGCCAGTTAAAGAGACTTCATCATAAATAGACTATCCTATATCACAGCTAACAAGAATAAAAAAGGAATGTGGTATGAAAGCATAAAAACAAAAATATCTCAGAAAATAATATAGAGAAAACTAAAATACATGGGCTAGAATTCCACCCCAGGGACTGTATCCTCAAAGACACAGTTTTTTCTTCTTTTTTTTTTTTTTTCATGTTTCAGTGCTCCGAGTAGCTACAACAAGAAGACCAGCCTATCCTGCTGGAGAGAGTGGCCACGTGAAGAAAGAGCCCTTGGAGTGTGAAAGACCACAGGGAAAGAGAGGCCACATGGAACCAACAGTCAGCACCTTGGCTTTGGACATGTGAAGAAATTCATCTCAGACTGTGTATCCTAAATCAGGCACTTGCTGAATGCAACTACATGAGTGAGACCAGTTGACAACACACGGAGCAGAGGTGAGCTGTTCTCAGCCCTATACTCACACAATTGTGAGCAATAAAACGGTTGTTATTTTAAGTCACTGAAGTTTGCACTGATTTCTTACATAGGAATAGATAAATGAAACACAGACATTGATCATTTGCATCTTCTCTCTTTTTTATGACTACTCTTGTTGGAGATTACCAGTTTATTTCTGCCATGGTTAGAAAACAAACTCTGAAATTTTGATAAAGTTTTTTTGAGACTTACTGTGCCCATAATATAGTCTATCTTGGTAAATGTTCTATGAGCAGTAGACAAGAATATGTATTCTGTAGTTATTGAGCATTGTGTCCATCAATGTCAATGTGATTAAGGTGGTTAATAGTTTTCTTCGGATCTTCTATATTGTATTGATTGTTTTGTGTGTAGTGTTACTATTAATTATTGAGATAGTGTAAAACTCAAACTGTGGCTGTGAATTTGCCACTTTCTTTAGTTTTGTCAGCTTTTCTTTTGCATTTTTGAAGCTCTGTTATTGGGCATATAAACATTTGTGGTTCTTGTGTCTTCTTGATGAATTGACCATTTTATCACTATGAAATGTCTTTATTGCTGATAATACTCATTATCTTGAAGTCTAATTCATCTGATATTAGTATAGCCACTACAGCCTTCCTGGCTTACTGTTTACTGGTATATCTTTATCCATCTTTTTACTTTCAACCTGTGTTTTTTAATTTAATGTGCTTCTCTTACAGACAACAGATAGTTGAGTTTAAGTCTATCATTTTGCTATTTATTTTTGATTTGTCCCATTAGTTTTGTGTTCCTTTGTTCTTCACTTTCTGCTTTCTTTTGGGTTAATTAATGTTTTTGTATTTCATCTTAATCCCTCTGTTGGCTTTAATTATATCTTTTTGCATTATTGCTTTACAGTGTTTCTGAGAATTATCATATACATTCTTTTTTTTTTTTTTTTGAGAGGGAGTCTTGCTGTGTCGCCCAGGCTGGAGTGCAGTGGCGTGATCTCGGCTCACTGCAAGCTCCGCCTTCCGGGTTCACGCCATTCTCCCGACTCAGCCTCCGAGTAGCTGGGACTACAGGCGCCCGCCACCACGCCCGGCTAGTTTTTTGTATTTTTAGTAGAGACGGTGTTTCACCATGTTAGCCAGGATGGTCTTGATCTCCTGACCTCGTGATCCACCCGCCTCGGCCTCCCAAAGTGCTGGGATTACAGGCTTGAGCCACCGCACCCGGCCTCATATACATTCTTAACTTATCACAGCCTTAGAGTTAAAATTATGATACTTCATGTAAAATAAAGCAGCCTTGCAGTAGTAAAGTTCTACTTACCACCTCCCCAAGTCCTTTGTGCTTTGTTGTCATATATATAACATCTATGCACATTGTTATCTTTGCCTTAGTCATATGTATTTCAAAGAAATTAAGAGAAGAAAAATATATATTACCTTTTATGTATTTACCTACATTTTACTATTTTCAGTTCTTTTCATTCCTTCCTGTTTGTGGTGAATTATCTTTAAAAATAGCTGTCAAAAAGTATTCACATTCTTGTATGTGCATGTTGCTTCTCCCTTTAAGAAATAGAATCAGCCGGGCATGGTGGTTCACGTCTGTAATCCCAGCACTTTGGGAGGTCAAGGCAGGTGGATCACAAGGTCAGGAATTCGAGACCAGCCTGGACAACATGGTGAAACCCTGTCTCTACTAAAAATACACATACACACACATACACACAAAAATTAGCTGGCCGTGGTGGCCCGTACGTGTAATCCCAGCTTCTTGGGAGACTTGAGGCAGGAGAATCGCTTGAACTTGAGAAGCAGAGGTTGCAGTGAGCCGAGATCACACCATGCACTCCAGCATGGGTGACAGAGCGAGACTCTGTCTCAAAAAAAACAAAAGAAAAAAAGAAACAGAATCTATGTTCCCACCCCTTGAATCTGGGCTGGTTTTTTAACTTGCTTTGATGAACAAAACATGGTGAAAGTGATGTCATACCAATTCTAGGCCTAGCCCCTAAGAAGCCATACACCTTTACTTTTATCCTCTAGAAATCTGGCCAACAAATAAATAAGTTTAGAGTAGATTACTAAAGAATGAAAAACATTTCAGCCAACCGTCCCAACCATTTCAGCCACACAGCTGAACTACTGGACATGTGAATGAAGCTAGTTTGGAAGTTCCAGCCCTGGCTAAACACCCAGCTGAATGCAGCCACCTGAGTGACCCCAGCCAATAATATCCAGAGCAGGAGAATCATCCAGGTAAGCAAAGCTATAGAATAGGGAGAAATAATAAATGATTATTATTTTAAATTACTAACTCTATTATATCAAAAGGATAACTAAAACATTACAGATTTCAGTTTCCATCTGGTATGTCCTCTTTCATCCTAAAGAATTTTTTTTAGCATTGCTTAGTGGAGGTCTATTGGTGTTGAATTTTCTGTTTTTATTTCTCTGAAAATATCGATTCTGTCTTCAGTTTTGAAGGATATTTTTCTAGATATAGGATTCTGGATTGGCAGTTTTTATACATCATCAGCACTTTAAGCCCTCTGATGATTTTAACCTCTTGTTTTTGATGAGAAGTCAGCTATCACTTTATTATTTTTGTCCATGCATAATGTATTATGTTTCTCAGACTGCCTGTAAAACTTTTCTTTCCCAATACTTGGTTATTTGCAGTTTGACCATAATGTGTCTAGGTGTGATTTTCTCTGTAATTAGCCTATTTGGTATTCACTGAGTTTCCTAGATTTGTCCATTTGCTTTATGATAACTTGGGATATTTTCAGCCATTATTGTCTTAAATATTTTTTCTGTGCAATTATGCTTCTGCTCCCTTTCTGGGACTCCAATTATATGTATGTAAGACCACTCCATATTGATATGTACCAAGACTCAATTCATTTTTTTCCTGAGCTTTAGACTGAATACTTTTATTGATCTATCATCAAGTTAACTTTTTTGTTGTTTTTGCAGCGTCCAGTCTACTGATAAGCCCATATTGTGAATTTTTAAATTCAAATTCTGTACTTCTTAGTTCCTGAAATATGTCTTTTTTTAAAAAAAGTTTTCATTTATATGCTGTTATCCCGTTTATTATGACTCTATTCCTTTAAGTCCTTGAAAGTACAAAAGCTAGGTTAAATTTTTTTTCTGCTAATTCCAACATCTGGATCATCTCACAGACATTTTTTTTAATAGACTGCCTTTTCTCTTATGGTTCACATCTTTCTATCTCTGTGGATATCTGATAAAACTTAATTGTATGCTGGACATTTGTAGTCATATTTATAGGGAATCTGGATTATGTTGGCTTATTTAAATGATATTATGTTTTGTGTGGCATGCAGCTTAATTAGTGGTGGATTCTTTGGGTCATGTCAAATTTGGTATTATTCATTTTCAGTATAAGTCTTATTTGGTTTTAAATTTAGTCCTAGCATATTCCCCTTACTCTTTTGTATGGGTCTTTCTCCTAAGGCTTGGTTTTGGATTCTCAATTAAGTGCTCAAGGTATTAATGAAGTTACTCCACTGCTAGGTTGGAAATCTAATGTCTTCCAGCACTGCCTGACCCTTAGTATCACTCTTCAGCCTTCCCCCTACAGCAGGCAAGCTCTGCTAAGTCTTGCAAGGTCTTGCCTGGCACATCTGTATCCTCAGTGAATTTCCATACAAGCTTTCAGTATTACCCCCTTCTCTGTCTCTCTCTCTCTCTCCCTCCCTCCCTCCCCCCATTCTCTGTCTCTTTCACTCTCCTCTCTCTGTCTCTTTCTCTCTCTCTCTCTCTCTCTCTCTCTTGCGCACACACACACACACACACACACAGAGAGAGAGAGAAAGAGAGAGAGAGAGAGAGCGTTCAGATATTCTAGCCTACAAAATTTCAGCCATTCCAACAACCTTGAACTCTGATAATTTCCTCCTCAACTCAGCAAGGCCACCACTTTATTTAAGTGTCTCCTTCCTGATTATGGAGTTGACCTGTGTGTTTTGCAAGCATGGATCAGTCATGTGCTGCCTGTTTATCATTGCCTGAAAACAGTTGCTTTAAGTAGTTTTTCTAGTTTCTTACTCGTTTGTGACAGGAAGGCAAGTCCAATACCAGGTACTTAGTCATGGTTCAAAGCGAACGTACTAACTTCCTTATACACTTTTCCATTGTTCGTGATGAAGACACTCATTAAATGGGGCAAATTATAGAGAAACTCTGTAGCATCTCTTTTAATGTCCATGGAAACCAAAATCAGCTGAAGGAGTAAACCCCAACATGGGTCTATGAAAAATAAGCTGGCCAAAATTTATGAGGCAATATGACTTAAATGATCATATGTTTCACCAATAGTTTTATGAGTATGAAATCCACAATAACTAGACAAATAAATGTTAACAGATGGACTCAAAACTTTTTACTGCAATTCAATATAGTCTTTTATGATACTTTATTAGATGATAGTTCTGAAATTGTTATAAAATACTAATGAACATAACAGATTAAAACGTTCTTTTCAACTGTTTTGAAACATGTTGTCATTTTCTACAACCCAAAGATTAGATACACGTCAAAATGCCCTAGAAAATACATTTCTTAAACCTCATCAAAATGAACTTCATTTGTTGTTTTTCACCTTTGACATGACACAGTGCCAAGATTTCTAGCTCTGTGGGGAGGAGACGTTGGTCCCAACAATTAGCAGCTCCTTGATCCCATTTCATACAACTGATTCTAGCAATAAAAAAAGAAAAAAAAATGCACATGTATTCTGCTGACCTTTCATTTACAATCTGTATCAGGAGTCAGCAAACATTTTCTGTAGAGACAGAGAGTAAATATTTTAGATTTTGCATGTCATATAGTCTTTGTCATAACCACTTGACTCTGCTGCTATATAGCATTAAAACAGCCATAGACAATATATTAATGAATTAGCATGTCTGTGTTCTATTAAAACTTTATTTACAAAAGCAGATGTGTGGCTGGATTTAGCTCATGGTCCATAGTTTGCTAACCATTGCTCTGGAGTACCTATAAATGTTTATGCTCACAATAGAGGTTTGGTTGTGCTACATACCTAAATATGTGTATATATATATATATATTTTATATATATGCATAAATATAATTTTAAAGACACGTAGTCATATTGGTGGTGATTTTTGTGTCCAAAAAGAGATCTACTAAAAAAATTACTGATGTCATCATGCATCTCAGTCATTATGACAGTCATTAACTCTATATTGCTTCTTCTGCAATCTCTAACATACAACTAGTAGATGTCAATGCTAGGAGTGAGTTTGCTGTTCTGTAGTGGAGGGCACTGATTATAATGGGGTAAATGAGGTCAACCATCATGAACCAATACATATTTATTTAATTTCAATTTCAGTTGTCATTCTAACGACTAGGTACTAAGTCTCAACCTATATTCCCTAGGTCCCAATTGAGAAACACGTGCTTTAATTAAAATAAAGAAAAAGTCCTTCACATCCGTTCGAAATAGGTCAAATTGTATCAATGGTTCAACTATTAACGTGCACACACACACAAACAGTAGAACTCATTAAGATGTAAATTTGAGGTAAGATAGTGCAGAAGAGGGAACAAATGTGAGAATGTGGAAGTAGAACAATATAAGACCCCTTTTGTGTTCTTTTTTTAACTTTTATTTTTGTTTCAGTGGGTACATGCGCAGGTTTGTTATACAGGTAAATTGTATGTCTCAGGGGTTTGGTGCACAGATTATTTCAACACCCAACTAATAAATAAGCATAGTACCTGATAGGTAATTTTTCAGTCCTCATTCTCCTTCCATCCTCCACCCTCAAGTAGCCCCTGGTGTTCTTTCTTTGTGTCCATGTGTACTCAATGTTTAGCTGGTATTTATGGGTAAGAACATACAGTAATTGGTTTTCTGTTTCTGTATTAATTAGCTTAGGATAATGGCCTCCAGCTCTATCCATGTTGCTGCAAAGAACATGATCTCATTCTTTCTTATGGCTACGTAGTATTCCATGGTCTTCCGTGGTGTTCCATTTTCTTATCCACCCTACCATTGTATAAGTATTCCCTTTTCTCTGCGACCTCACCAGCATCTGTTATTTTTTGACTTTTTAATAATAGATAGGATCCCTTTTGGAGGTCAGGAAATATAAATTCAGAAGTGTGAGACATCCTTTAAGGTGATGTTAGCTTTAAATGAAAAAAAAAAAATGTGAAGCAAGGTCACTTGAATATGGAAATACTTTTGAGTTTATGTGGGTTTTATTGTCTTTGTTTTTACATTGACGTTATAATCTCCTTTTTGCTGGTAAGAGAAACTACAGAAAACAGAATATTTACAACCACAGGTGCCTTGTTAACTGATCAAATTTTAACAAAAGTCTCAAGCAGTGCATCTCAAACTGGGAGGGTGGTATCATTCCCACTAAGGGGAGTTTGGAAATACGTGGGAGCAATTTTTATTTTGCTACCATGACTAGGGATGCTACTAAAAGTTCATGACCAGGGCATGGATGTTACACATTTGCACAGTTAATATGCTCTGATCCTTTACCTAACTGCAACTGTGTTTTCCTATAGCTCTGTCTAAAGGGATAAGGGCCTTCCTGAAGTCATATTACTTTCTTATCCATTTAAATGCAATGTTTAATTATTTTGTGTGTCATGAATAGTAAATGTATTTAAGATAATTATGAGAAGCGATAAAAGCATGACTAGTATAGGAACTTAATGATGGCTTCTGGCTTATACTTTTTAATTGAAGACTTCACATTCATTTGAAATGGTGATAAAATTCTCAGATGTCCCAAAAAATATCTCAACCTCTGATTGCAAACAAAAAAACTAAGGTCTTTCAGATAGCCATCATTATTCTTTCTCTCTTCTGCAGAAGTTCCAAGAGAGCTTGGGCAGAAATATTTTAAATACTAAATGCAAGATGAAGCTTTGCTTTTCTTTAAAAACGGTATATAGAAAATAATCTACAAATATATAGTGTGAATCTGGTGTTAATTTCCAATCCCTACTTTCTAGAGCTGTGGCTGTCTTTAAATGTGCCTAGTCTGCATTGGAATGTGCAGTAAATGTAAAATACACTTCAGATTTCAAAGACTCCATGTGAAATAAAGACTGTAAAATATCTCATTAATAATTTTTATATTGATAATGAGTTGAAATGATAATTTGCATAGATTTGGTTAAATAGAACATATTATTAAAATTAAGATCACCTATTTTGTTTAACTTTTAAAAATGTGACTTCTAGAAAATTCAAATTGTGTATGTAGTTAACACATTTCTATTGGACAGCATTGTTCTAGGGAATCAGTGAGAAATAAACAAAAGTAGGTCATGTTTAGATGCTGTATGTAATCATTCTGGTTGAATGTCATTCACTGATCCTTTTATGTATTCCATACCATTTCACATTCCGCATGTATTTAGATAGCAGTGAACTTCCATACCAATTACAGCGTACTCTTATTTTTTCTGTGTCAGTTGATCAGTATTCACACGAGTATAGTTTTCATAATGGTAGTTATGTTCCTGTTTCTAATTTTGTACTACATGTATCAATGAAAAACGCTGAAGATTCAGGAGGTTTGTCTCAAGGTATGATCTATAACAAATCAGCTGTGATTGTATAGTATTCTCAGCAATCTATTTTCTCCTCAGTTCTCAGTGTCTCCTCTAGAAGGCGCTTTCAATCTTCCAACCACAGCTTGGGAGGCTGTTCCGGTCTTGCTGAGTTTTAGTGAGAAGAAAACAGTTTCCAGCAAAGGTACTATCTAAAAATGTCTCCTTTGTGTAGAAGTCATTGGTTTGCCATCAAACAATTCTTGTTGCATCATCAAACATCTCTTGACTGTAACAGCTTGCAATTTTGATGTTTAATTATTTATATAACATAAGTAGACAATCTTTTTATGTAGTATCTGATTGCCTTCTCAAAGAAACACTATAAAGTTTTGACTTTAGCCCCAATTTTCTAGAAGAGAGATCTGAGACTCAGAAAAGCTAATGGCTTGTCTATAGTCACACAATTAGACTTCTGATTCCTAGCCAATGCTCTTGACTCTATTCCCTGCCTCCACTGTTGCCCTGGTAGGGAAGTAATTTATATCTGAAAATTACATGGAAAAGCCAAACTGTGGAAATTGAGTTGTACAGGCCACACCCTGCAATCTGTTCTACATTTGTTTCAAAGCACCAAATATTTGACTTCTGTGGAAATGGTGCCAAGGTAAATTAGGTGGAACCGGAAACAGGAACTTGCATATATGTCTGTATATTAGTAGCAATTTGAGATGTTTGAGTTTCTTTCTTTGTACAATAGAAATTGGAATAATATTTGCCAGGACTAGACAAATAGTACATGCTGATAGACCTTATATTATAGATGACTCATTCCCAATAGATCATAGCCTTTGACATGATTTTTAGTTGTTGGGAGAGATTTTTCCCTATTAACCATGCCCAACACAAACTTCTGTTCTTACTGGCTTTCAGAACAAGATACTTGCATAAATTCCCCTGCAGTTATATGCTCCCTTTACTTAAAATTTGATAGCCTTCTGTATTTTATTCTATTAAATCTAAATTCTCATGCTGATTTTCAAGGGCTCTCAATAATCTGACCCATCCTAGCTGCCCAAACTTTTGTTTTTTCTTTCTTTTCTTTTTCTTTTTTTTTTTTTTTTTTTTGATGGAGCCTCACTCTGTCACCCAGGCTGGAATGCAGTGGCGTGATCTCAGCTCACTGTAACCTCTGTCTCCTGGGTTCAAGCGATTCTCCTGCTTCAGCCACCAACTGGGCTAATTTTTTGTATTTTTGGTGGAGACTAGGTTTCACCATGTTGGCCAGGCTGGTCTCAAACTCCTGATCTCAGGTGATCCACCCACCTCGGCCTCCCAAAGTGTTGGGATTACAGGCTTGAGTCACCGCACCCAGCCTATCTCCCACTTTTCTAATAGAACTCTTTCACTCTAGTAAGTTTAGGTCTCCGTACTGTCCTTTAAACAAATTGCTTTCTGCTACTGCTGTGTCTTTTCCTATCTTGTTTTCTTCATTTGCCCTGTCCTCTCTGTTTAGAATCTAAATTCTATGTATTCACTAAGGCTCAGTTCAAATTCCACCACCATCACTTGATTTCCTCCTTCTTTTAACTCATTAGTGCTTAGAATTTGTAGTAAAACACATTTGAGCACTTATTGTGTGGCAGGACAGGGTTCTTTGTATGCCCCATCCCCTTATTCTTACTGAGAGAAGTAACTGGTATCAGCAAGAGAGGCTTGTTTATCTTTTAGGAGTTCCCACTCTGAAGAATATGGATGAGGATTCAGAGTCATCCTCCACCCTTGGGGATGGAGCCAAATTTAGGGCTCCTTGGGCACAGGCATAAAGGTGGACCCATCTTCTAGACACTGGCCAAACACACACAAAAAGCGAGAACTTGCAGAAGAGGGAAGAAAGGAAAGAAACATCATGACGCCCAGCAGGAAATGAGATTTTGCAGGCTGACCTGATAGAATAAAGAAATGTATGTTTGTTATCATTTTTCTGACTCACTGTATTGTGAGCAATCATAGTGTTTTTATTTTTACTAAGACCTTTACCAGGCTTTACTTGGTTTATAACTCTTAAGTTACCTTTAAGGATAATTGAATTTTATCTCTTTCTAACTTACAAATTTTCTCTACATAAGTTTTTTTGACAATTCTACTTCAGTATAAAGGATATTTAAGTATTTTAATTGTACAGTTTTATGAGTTTTGATACATGCATGTACACCTAAAGCCATCACCACATTCAAGAGGGGAAGGACACCCAAATTTCTTTGTGTCCATCTCTTCCTTATCTTGCCTCCTTGCCCCTTCACCAGGCAGCAACTGATCTGTGTTCTGTCATTATAAATTAGTTTGAATTTTCCAGTATTTTACATAAATGGAATTACATAGTATGTATTGTTTTTATCTGGTTTATTTCACTCAACCTCCCTGTTGCTAGTATTGATAGTTCCTTATTATTGCCCAGTAGTATTCTAAAATTTATTATCTATTTACTTGATGATGTGCATCTGGGGCTCTTAACTATTACAAATGGAGCTACTATGAACATTTGTGTGTACAAGTCTTAGTGTGGACATATACTTTTATTTCTCTGGAGTAAATACCCAGGGGTGGAAAGACTGGGTTCATATAATAGATGTGCTTTCACTTTTAAAGAAAATGCCAAACTAATTGTACCATTTAAATTATAGCTGGCAATGTTATGAAATATCAATTGCCCTTATCTTGTCAATCTTTGTTATGATCAGCCTTTCCAATTTTAGCCATTCTAGTGGATGTGTAATAATAATATTGTGGCTTTGATTTGCATTTCACTAATGGCTAATGATGTTGAGTATCTTTTCATGTATATATTTGCTATATGCACGTCTACTTTGAAGAAATGTCTGTTCAAATCTTTTGCCTATTTTCTCCAATTGAATTGTTTTCTTTTCTTTCTTTTCCTTTTTTTTTTTTGGTTTGAAATGGAGTCTCGCTCTGTTGCCTGGGCTGGAGTGCAGTGGCATGATCTCGGCTCACTGCAAGGTCCACCTCCTGGGTTCACGCCATTCTCCTGCCTCAGCAGCTAAGACTCCCGGCACGCATCACCATGCCTAGCTAACTTTTTATATTTGGAGGG
>NW_012121932.1:10108857-10111755 GCF_000951035.1 Colobus angolensis palliatus
TGGGCTGGAGTGCAGTGGCATGATCTCGGCTCACTGCAAGGTCCACCTCCTGGGTTCACGCCATTCTCCTGCCTCAGCCTCCCGAGTAGCTAGGACTACAGGCACCCGCCACCATGCCTGGCTAATTTTTTGTATTATTTAGTAGAGACGGGGTGTAACCATGTTAGCCAGGATGGTCTCGATCTCCTGACCTCGTGATCCATCCACCTTGGCCTCCCAAAGCGCTGAGATTACAGGCATGAGGCACCATGCCCTGCCTGGATTGTTTTCTTATTGATAAGTTGTAAAAATTATTTATATGCTCTAAATACAATTCTTTTTTTGAGTAGATGTTTTGCAAATACTTTCTCCTAGTCTATGGCTTAGCTTTCCGTTTTCATAACAGTGAATGTAGAGAGAGCAAAAGTTTTTTGTTGTTGTTTCAGACAGGGTCTCCTTCTGTTGCCCAGGCTGCAGTGCAGTGGCACAACCATGGGTCACTGCAGCCTCAACCTCCCAGGCCCTAGTGATCGTCCTACCTCAGCCTCCTGAGTAGCTGGGAGCACAGGTATGTGCCACCATGCCTAGCTAACTTTTTATATTTGGAGGGAAGAGTTGGGGGGTGGGGTCCCTCTGTGTTGCCAGGACTGATCTCAAACTCCTGGGCTCAAGCGATCCTCCTGTCTTGGCCTCCCAAAGAGTGAGATTACAGGTGTGAGCCACCACGCCCAGCCGAAAGTGTTTAGTTTTATTAAGCCCAATAGATTAATTTACTTCTTTTAGAGATTGTGTTTTTTGTGTGTGTATTTAAAAATCTTTGCCTATGTTTTATTCTAGAAGTTTTATAGCTTTAGTTCTGACATTTAGGTCTATGATCTATTTTGAGTTAATTTTGTATATTGTATGTGGCAAGGATTGAAGTTATTTATTTATTTTTTAGTTATGGCTATGCAGTTATTTCAGCACCATTTATTATAAAGATTACCTTTCTCCAATTGAATTCTCTTGCCATGTTTGTTGAAAATCAGTTGTCTATATATGTGTGGGTCAATTTTTAGACCCTCAGTTCTGTTCCATTGACCTGTATGTCTATGTTTACACCAATACCACATTGTTGTAATTAATACGACTTAATAATAAATCTTGGTAAAGGCAATGTAACTCCTCCAACTTTGTTGCTCTTTTCAAAGATATTTTGGCTATTCTCTGTCCTTATTATATGATTTCCATATAAATCTTAAAATTAGCTTGTCAGTTTCTACAAAGAAGCCTTCTGAATTTTGATTGGGCTTGTATTAAGTCCATCAAGTAATTAGTGGAAAATGGACATCATTACACATTTAAGTCTTCCAATCTGTGAAGATGGCATAGCTTTCCATTTAATTATTCTTTACTTTTTATCAGCAATGGTTTGTATTCTTCAGTGCTCAGTTTTTTCACGTCTGTTGTCAGATCATATTGATCTTTTATTCTGCAACTTTACGAAACTCACTTTTTAATTTAGTGGCTTTATTTTAGATTCTTTAGGATATTCTATAGTGCCAATCATTTTGTCTGCAAATTTTACTTCTTTCTTTCCAATTTGTAGGCATTTTATGTTTTTCTTGCCTTATTTCACTGGCTAGAACCTCTATTACATTGTTAAGTAGAAGTGGTAAAAGCAGACCTCTGTGACTTCTTCCTTCTTTGAGGGAAAGTTTTCTGTCAATCATCAACATGACTGACACCAGCAGTAGATTTTTTGTAAAAACCCTTTATCAATTTGGGAAAGTTTCCTTTTATTCTCAGTGTGCTGAGAGTTTTTTGTTTTTGTTTTTGTTTTTGCTTCTGTTTTTGTTTTGAGACAGAGTTTTGTTCTGTGGCCCAGGCTGGAGTGCAGTTACATGATCACAGCTAACTGCAACTTCTGCCTCCAGGTTCAAGCAATTCTCGTGCCTCAGCCTTATAAGCTGCTGGGACTACAGGCATGCTCCACCATGCTTGGCTAATTTTTATTATTTTAGTAGAGACGGGGTTTCACCGTGTTGTCCAGGCTGGTCTCAAACTCCTGACCTCAAGCGATCCACCTGCCTCGGCCTCCCAAGGTGCCGGAATTATAAGTGTGAGCCATGGCGCTTAGCCAAGCTTTTATTAGGAATAAATGTGGGGGCCGGGCGCCGTGGCTCACACCTGTAATCCCAGCACTTTGGGAGACTGAGGCAGGCAGATCACCTGAGGTCAGGAGTTCGAGACCAGCCTGGCCAACACGGTGAAACCCCATCTTTACTAAAAATACAAAATTTAGCTAGGCGTAGTGGCACATGCCTGTGACCCTAACTACTCAGGAGGCCGAGGCAGGAGAACTGCTTGAAGTTAGGAGGCAGAGGTTGCACTCAGCCGAGATCGCACCATTGCACTCCAGCCTGGGAGACAAGCATGAACACTTTGTTTGAGAAAAAAAAAAAAGGAAGGAAGGAATTTGTCAAATGTTTTGGGGCATCTCTTGGGATGATCATATAGATTTTATTGTTTAATCTATTAATATGATAAATTACATCGATTGGCTTTTGAATGATAACCTGGCATTGCTGTGATAAAACCTCTTGGTGGTGATGCATTACCATCATTATATACTGACAGGTTCAACTTGCTAAAATTTTGTTAAGGATTACTGCATCTGTGTTCATGAAGGCTTCTGTAATGTCATTATTATAAGGTTGTTTTCCGGTTTGGATATCAGAGTAGTACTGGCGTTATAGAATTAATACAGATATATTTCATTCTCTTGAATTTTTTGGAAGAGTTTGTTTACAGTTGATATTATTTCTGCCTTAAATGTGTAGTAGAAATCACCATTGAATTTATCTGGATCTGGAGTTTTCTTTGTTGGAAAGTTTTTCTTTTCCTTTTTCTTTTTCTTGTTTTTTTTTTTTTTTTTTA
>NW_012121932.1:10111805-10114604 GCF_000951035.1 Colobus angolensis palliatus
TCTGCCTTAAATGTGTAGTAGAAATCACCATTGAATTTATCTGGATCTGGAGTTTTCTTTGTTGGAAAGTTTTTCTTTTCCTTTTTCTTTTTCTTTTTTTTTTTTTTTTTTTTTACAGAGTCTTGCTCTGTCACCCAGTTTAGAGTGCAGTGGTACGATCTCAGCTCACTGCAACTTCTGTCTCCGGGTTCAAGCTGTTCTCCTGCTTCAGCCTCCCAAGTAGCTGGGACTACAGGTGTGTGCCACGGCACCTGGCTAATTTTTGTGTTTTTAGTAGAGACGGGGTTTCACCATGTTGGCTGGGCTGGTCTCAAACTCTTGACCTTGGGTGATCCACCCACCTCAGCCTCCCAAAGTGCTGGGATTACAGGCATGGGCCACTGTGCCTTGCCTGGAAGGTTGTTTTTTCTAGCCACCAATTAATTTCTATAATAACCACAGGGCTTTTCAGGTTACCTTGTTTTTAACCGAATGAACTTTGGTAGTCTGTGTCTTTCAGAGGCTAAATATTTTATCTAAGTTGTCTAACTTATTTCTTCTTCTAATGTCTAGAATTTGTAGTGATGTCCTCTCTCTCATTTCTATTATTGGTATTTAGTATCTTCTCTCTTTTTAACCCCCAGATCAGTCTGACTAGAATTTTATGAATTTTATTGATATTCTTAAAGAATCAACTTTTAGTTTCATTGATTTTCTCTATTTTCTCTTTGTTTTACATAAATCTTATCTTTATTATTTCCTTTTCCTTGCTCACTAGGGTTTTAATTTGCTCTTCCTTTTCTGGTTTTTAAAGGTAGTAGCTGAGGATATTAATTTGAGACCTTTCTGGTTTTCCTAATAGAGGCAAATTAGGGTGATAACTTTATCTCTAAGCAGGATTTTAGTGGCTTTTTACATGTTTTCTTTTCATTTTCAATCACTGTGAAACACTTTCTTATTTCTCACTGGATTTCCTCTTTGCCTCATGCATTATTTAAAAGTTTGTTATTTAGTGTATTAGTCTGTTTTTATTCTGCTGATAAAGACATACCTGAGACTGGGCAATATACAAAAGAAAGGGGTTTATTGGACTCACTGTTCCGCATGGCTGGAGAGGCCTCACAATCACGGTGGAAGGCAAAGAGGAGCAAGTCACATCTCACATGAATGGCAGCAGGCAAAAAGAGAGCTTGTACAGGGAGACTCCCGTTTTAAAAACCATCAGATCTCATGAAACCCATTCACTATCATGAGAACAGCACAGGAAAGTCCTGCCCCTGTGATTCAATCATCTCTCACTGGGTCCCTCCCAAAATATGCAGAAATTATGGGAGCTACAAGATGAGATTAGGGTAGAGACACAGAGCCAAACCATATTATTTCACCCCTGGCCTCTGCCAAATCTGGTATCTTCACATTTCAAAGCCAATCATGCCTCCCCAAAAGTTCCCCAAAGTCTCAACTCATTCCAACATTAACTCAAAAGTCCACAGTCAGCCAGGCATGGTGGCTCACGCCTGTAATCCCAGCACTTTTGGAGGCCGAGGTGGGCAGATCACCTGAGGTCAGGAGTTTGAGACAAGCCTGGCTGATATGGTGAAACCCCATCTCTATTAAAAATACAAAAATTAGCCGGGTGTGGTAGTACACGCCTGTAATCCCAGCTACTTAGGAGGCTGAGGCAGGAGAATCACTTGAGCCTGGGAGGTGGAGGTTGCAGTGAGCTAAGATCGTGCCACTGCACTCCAGCCTGGGCAACAGAGTGAGACTCTGTCTCAAAAAAAATAGTCCACAGTCCAAAGTCTTATCTGAGACAAGGCAAGTCCCTTCCACCTATGAACCTGTAAAATCAAAAGCAAGTTAGTTACTTCCTAGATACAAGGGTGGTAAAGGCACTGCATAAATAGAGCCATTCCAAGTGGGAGGAATTGGCCAAAACAAAGGGCTAAAACAAAGTCCTTAATTCAGTGGGGCAGTCAAATCTTAAAGCTCCAAAACGATCTCCTTTGACCCCAGGTCTCACACCCAGGTCATGCTGATGGAATAGGTGGGTTCCCATAGTCTTGGGCAGCTCCAACCCTGTGGCTTTGCAGAGTACAGCCTCCCTCCTGCTGGCAGTGAGTATCTACAGCTTTTCCAGGTGCACGGTGCAAGCTGTCAGTGGATCTACCATTCTGGGGTCTGGAGGATAGTGGCTCTTTTATCACAGCTCCACTAGGCATTGCCCCAGTAGGGACTCTGCATGGGGGCTCCCATTCCAAATTTCCCTTCTGCAGTGCCCTAACAGAGGTTCTCCATGAGGACTCCGCCCCAGCAGCACACTTTTGCCTGAGCATCCAGGCCTTTCCTTGTATCTTCTGAAATCTAGGTGGAGGTTCCTAAACCTCAATTCTTGACTTCTGTGTACTCAGAGGCTCAACATCACATGGAAGCTGCCAATGCTTGAGGCTTGCACCGTCTAAATCCATGGCCCAAGCTCTACATTGGCCCCTTTCAGCCACAGCTGAAGCAGGTGGGATACAGGGCACAAAGTCCCTAGACTGCACAAAGCAGGGGGACCCTGGGCCCAGCACACAAAACCACTTTTTCCTCCTAAACCTCCAGGCCTGTGATGGGAGGGGCTGCCACAAAGGTCTCTGACATGCCCTGGAGACATTTTCCCCATTGTCTTGGCTCCTTGTTACTTATGCAAATTTCTGCAGCCAGCTTGAATTTCTCCCCAGAAAATGGGATTTTCTTTTCTATCACATTGTCAGGCTGCAAATTTTCCAAACTTTTTTTTTTTTTTTGAGACAGAGTCACCAGGCTGGAGTGCAGTGG
>NW_012121932.1:10114654-10124231 GCF_000951035.1 Colobus angolensis palliatus
TGGAGTGCAGTGGTGCGATCTCAGCTCACTGCAACCTCTGCCTCCCAAGTTCAAGTGATTCTCCTGCCTCAGCCTCCCAAGTAGCTGGGACTACAGGTGCACACCACCACACCCAGCTAATTTTTATATTTCTAGTAGAGATGGGGTTTCACCATGTTGGCCAGGATGATCTTGATCTCTCGACCTTGTGAGCCACCCACCTCAGCCTCCCAAAGTGCTGGGATTACAGGCATGAGCCACTGTGCCTGGCCAAATTTTCCAACTTTTATGCTCCGTTTCCCTTTTGAAGCTGAATGCCTTTAACAGCACCCGAGTCACCTCTTGAATGCTTTCTTTTAGAAATTTCTTCTGCAAGATATCCTAAATCATCTCTCTCAAGTTCAAAGTTCCACAAATCTCCGGGGCAGGGGCAAAATGCTGCCAGTCTCTTTGCTAAAACATAACAAGAGTCACCTTTGCTCCAGTTCCCAACAAGTTCCTCATCTCCCTCTGAGACCACCCCTGCCTGGACCTTATTGTTCATATCACCATCAGCATTTTTATCAAAGTCATTCAACAAGTCTCAAGGAAGTTCCAAATTTTCCCACATTTTCCTGTCTTCTTCTGAGCCTTCCAAATTGTTCCAACCTCTGCCTGTTACCCAGTTCCAAAGTTGCTTCCACATTTTTGGGTATCTTTTCAGCAATGCGCCACTCTACTGGTACCAATTTACTGTATTAGTTTGTTTTCATGCTGCTGATAAAGATATATTTGAGACTGGGCAATTTACAAAAGAAAGAGATTTATTGGACTCACAGTTCCACATGGCTAGGGTGGCCTCACAATCATGGCAGAAGGCAAGGAGCAGCAAGTCACATCTTACATGGATGGCAACAGACAAAAAGAGAGCTTGTACAGGGAGACTCCCATTTTAAAAACCATCAGATTTCGTGAGACCTATTCACTATCATGAGAACAGCATGGGAAAGACCAACCCCCATGATTCAGTAATCTCTCATCGGGTCCCTCCCACAACATGTGGGAATTATGGGAGTTACAAGATGAGATTTGGGTGGAGACACAGAGCCAAACCATACTATTTAGTTTCTAAAACTTGGGAGATCTTCCAGATATCTTTTTGTTATTGATTTCTAATTCCATGTAGTCAGAGAACTTATTTTGCATAATTTGAATTTTTAAAAACATATTGTTCTGCGGCCCATGACATTGTTGTAAATAT
Organism: Colobus angolensis palliatus; assembly: GCF_000951035.1. NCBI lineage: Eukaryota > Metazoa > Chordata > Mammalia > Primates > Cercopithecidae > Colobus > Colobus angolensis. The sequence continues at coordinate 10,115,874 of NW_012121932.1, forward strand.
TCCACAAAAACTTAAAAAGAATATGTATTCTGTTGTCAACGAGTGGGGTGTTCTACAAATATCAATTAGGCCAAGTTAATTGATGGTGTTAAGGCTTCTACATTCTTACTGATTATCTGGGTTCTTGTTTGATCAATTATTGAGAGAGAGGTGTTGAAATCTCCAACTATTTGTGCAGTTCTCCTATTAGGTTTTTATCAGTTTTTGCTTCATGTATTTTAAAGCTCTATTATTAAGTGTATATACATTTAAAATTGTTGTATCATCTTGATGAGTTATCTTCTTTAACATTATGAAATGACTATCTCTGGTAATATTCTTTGCTCTTAAATCTATTTTGTCTGATATTAATATGGCTTCTCTAGCCTATTTCAATTAGTGTTAGCATGGTTTATCTTTTTTTACATTTAATGTATTTGTGTCATTATGTTTCAAGTGTGTTTTCTTGTAGACAGCATCTAGTAGGGTATTGCTTTTGAATTGTGTCTAACAATCCCACCTTTGACCATTTACATGTAATGTGATTATTGGTATGATTGATAAAATCTAGGGTCTTGTTTTTTGCTTTCTATCTGTCCCATCTGTTTTTTTTTCCTTTTACTCTTGTCATCTACTTCTGAACTAACCACATGTTATCTCCTTTGTGAGCTTACTGGCTATAACTCTGCTTTTTTGGTTGTTGCTTCGGGCTTTATAATATATATCTTTAACTTATCATACTATACCTTCATGGAATATTTTATCACTTCATCTATAGTTTAAGACCTTTATTTCTATTTCTTCTCTCCTGCTTTTATACTTTTGTTGTCATTCATTTTAATGTACATATATTGTATATTTTGTGATATACTGTTATTAGTTTGCTTTAAACAGGTAATTATCTTTTAAAGAGATTTTTAAAATAAGAAACATGTTTTATATATTTTAAGTAGAAAAATATTTTATATTTGCCTACATATATACATTTCTGGCATTCTTTTATTCTTTTTTGTATATTCAGATTTCCATCTGGTATTTTTTTTCTGCCTAAAGGGCTTCAACATTTCTTGTATTGTAGATCTTGTAGTGATGAATTCTTTCAGCATTTGTGCATGTGAAAATGTATTTTACCATATTTTGTCTTGCTTTATTTTGCATATTTAGAAATTTTTGGCATGAGAGTCTTTTGGAGGGGTACAGCTTTATTGACCTATAACTCGCATACCATACAATCCACCCACTTGAAGTGTACAGTTCTGTGGTTGTTAGTATAGTCAGAGATATGCAGCCTTCACCACAATCAATCTTAGAACATTTCCATCACCCCAAAGAGAAACACTGTACACTTCATCTGTCAGTCCTTGAGTTCCCATCTCTTCCAGCCCTGGGCATCCTACTTTCTGCGTCTACAGATTTTTCTATTCTGAAAATGTCATCTAAATGGAACCACACAGTATGTGGCTTTTTGTGGCTAAGTTCTTTCATTTAGAAAAATGCATTCAAGGGTCACTTATGTTGTAGTATATATCATTATTTCGTTCCTTATTGTATTGATATACCTACCATATTTTATACCTACCATTAATTCATCAGTCGAATGAACATGTGGGTTGTTTTCATTTTTTACTTTCATGAATAATGCTGTTACGAGCATTGGTGGACAAGGTTTTGTGTGGCTATAAGTTTTCAGTACTCTTGGTTATATAACTAGGGGTAGATTTATTGGGCAATATGGTAATTCTACGTTTATCTTCTTGAGGAACTGCTATTTTCCAAAGTGCCTGTACCACTTGATATTCCTACCAGCAATGTATATGTGTTTCCATTTCTCCACATTCTTGCCAACATCTGTTATTCTCTTTTATCTTATAGCCAACCTAGTAGTTAGGAAGTAGTGTCTCATTGTGGTTTTGATTTACACTTCTCTACTAGCTAATGATGTTGAGTATCCTTTCATTTGCATAAGGGCCTTGAATATTTTCTTTGGACAAATGTCTATTCCAATCCTTTGCCCATTTTGGTTTTGTTTTGTTTTATTTTGAGATGGAGTCTAGCTGTGTCACCCAGGCTGGAGGGCAGTGGTGCAATCTCAGCTTACTGCAACCTCCTCCTCCCAGGTTCAAGTGATTCTCCTGCCTCAACCTCTCAAGTAGCTGGAATTACAGGCACACGCTGCCACGCCCAGCTAAATTTTTTGTATTTTAGTAAAGACACGGTTTCACCGTGTTGCCCAGGCTGGTCTAGAACTCCTGAGCTCAGGCAGTCCCCCTGCCTCGGCCTCCCAAAGTGCTAGGATTACAGGTGTGAGCCACCACACCTGGCCCCTTTGCCCATTTTCAAATTGGGCTATTTATTTATCTTTTTGTTACTGAGTTGGAAGAGTTGCTTGTGTATTCTAGGTACAAGTCCTTTATCAGATATATTACTTTGAAATATTTTCTTCTGTTCTTTGTGACTGTCTTTTCATTTTTCTTTTTTTAAATTTTGTTTTGATATAATGTCTTTTCATTTTCTTGATGGTAGCCTTTGAAGCGTAGAAGTTTTATATTTGATCAAGTCTAATTTATCTGTTCTTTTCTTTTGTTCCTTGTGCTTTTGGTGTCATAGATGAGAAACCATTGCCTATTCCAGGATTTACCCCTAGGTTTTCTTCTAAGAGTCTTATGGTTTTAGCTATTACATTTAGGTCTGTGATCCATTTTGAGTTAATTTTTTTTTTTTTATACTTTAAGTTCTAGGGTACATGTGCATAACGTGCAGGTTTGTTACATATGTATACTTGTGCCATGTTGGTGTGCTGCACCCATCAACTTGTCAGCACCCATCAATTTGAGTTAATTTTTATATGTGGTATGAGGTAGGGTTCAACTTAATTCTTTTGCACATGGATATTCAGTTATCTTAGCATCATTCATTGAAAAGACTTTACCTCATCTTTGAAAGAAAGACTTTACCTCATCTTTGGTATATAATTCCAGAATGTCAACTTTATTTTCTTTCAGAACTTAAAAATGTTGATCTACTGTGTTCTAGCTGACATGGTTCTGAAAAGAAGTATACTGTCATTTTTATCTTTGCTCCTTTCTATATATTATGTATATTTTCTGTAGATCCTTTTCAAGTTTTTTTCCTTACCACTGGTTTTAGCCAATTTGATGGGCATTGGTGTTGTTTTTTGTTTGTTTGTTTTTTGTTGTTTTTTTTTTTTTTTTATGTTTCCTGTGCTTGGGGTTTGTTGGGCTTCTTGAATCTGTGAGTTTTCATTAAATTTGGAATACCTTCACTCATTATGTATTAAAAAATGTTTTCTGTCTCTTCATCTCCTTCAGAGACCCCAATTACACACATATTGGACTGGTTGAAGTTGTGCACGCTGACGGTCTATTCATTTCTTTCCATCTCTTTATTCTTCATGTTTCATTGTTTTATTTTTTTTCTTTTTAAAAGTTTTTGTTTTTCTTTTTTTGCTTTGTACATCTGTCAGCTCATACCTATGGGTTTCATTGTGAGGAGTTTATGTTGCTACATCTTCAAGCTCACTAATATTGTCGTCTGTAGTATACAATCTTCTGTTAATCCTATCCGGTGTATTTTTTATCTCAGGCATTGGTTTTTTTCACCTAAGTTTGAATTCAATTGTTTTTATATCTTGCTTCTCTTTTACATACGTATGTTTTCCTATAGCATTTTGAACATATGGACTATAACTGTGTTTAAATACTTGTGTAATAATTCTATTATTAGTGTCTTTTTTTTATAATTTCTATTGATCGATTTCTCTTCATTATGGGTTGCATTTTCTTACTTCTTTGCATACCTTATAATTTTTCACTGCATTCCAGACATCACGAATTTACCTTGTTGAATGTTAGATATTTTTGTATTCTTTTAAATACGCTAGAGCTTTATTCTGGAATGCAGTTAATTTACTTGGAAGCATTTTGATCTTTTCAAGGCTTGCTTTTAAGTTTTGCTAGGCAGGACCAGACTAGCCTCTAATCTTGGGCTGACTTTTCCTAACTTTTCCCTTTTACTGAATACTTTACTTGATGCCCTGTTTATTACAGATTTTTCTACTCTGGCTGGTGATAATACAAACTGTTCTGCACTCTAACAATTGTCTCTTCCATTCCTCCCTGGCGTTCTTTTCCTGGCATCAGCTAGTTCCTCACACATATATGCTTATTGCTACTCAGCTGAAGACTTGAAGGAAATCCTCTGTAGATCTCTGGAGCTCTCTCTGTACAATTCTCTCTTCTTCGTGTAGCTTTTTTTTTTTTTTTCCTCTCTTGGACTCTGCCCTGTGAACTCTAGCTACTTTGGCTTCCTCAAACTCTCAAATCTGTCTCTTTAACTCAAGAAGATTTCCTATTTAAGTTGCCCTTCCCTGCTGTCCTGGAAATTCTCCAGGCAGTAAGCAAGGACAATCATAGCACTCATCTCATCTTTCAAGTTTATCTTAGGGATTACTGTTCTATATTGCTTATTGCCCAATGTCTGAAAATATTTCATACATTTTATCCAGGCTTTTAGATGTTTAATGTGAAAGGGTAAATCCTGTCCCTGTTACTCCATCTTGGATGGAAGCTATAGTCCTCAATAAATGTTTTACTCCATTCTCTAAACACTGAGTGATTTCATCATTGGCAATAGACTAGGTTCTTACTGGTAACTTCAGTGTTAGACCTTCTGGATGTTCATGGCTAGGCACCATGGCAAGTTTACAATAATATATGTTATTGTGATGTCTCCTATTTGTTTCAGATATCTCTTGTTTTCTCATTTAGACTGCAAATTCCCTGAGGTCAGAAACCCTCCAATTTTATGTTTCTATGTATCTTCCACCCAAAACTAGACAAATTTATTTTTAACTCTTACTCAATCTTTACCCATTTGAAAATTCCATTTGAAGTGTTACCAAATAATACACGTAAGATTAGAGTTTATGTTAAACATCAATACCACGTATTCAAATGCTATGAGTGAAAATGAATGCTGATTCATCCCCTAATTTTATAAACTCTAGGAGGAAGAACCACCACCCCTACCTTCATTGTGGTCAGTTGAGAACTGTCTTCTAATTATCCACTGGCTTGTCAATATCTTTTTAAGAAAGTAATTTTTTCAAAAATGTAGATAAATCAAAACCCTATAAAATCTACACACTTAAGTAGCTAGTTCTTCAGTAACAGAGAGCTCTGACCTTTCATGTGAAAGCGTAGTAAATATTAGTCAAATTAAATATTATTCACTTTGTAAAGTAATAATATTCAATTAGATCATTTTGGAATTTTGTTTTTTTCATCAATGAATTGTTATTAATTCTAATCTAAGGAGAAATAAGATAAAATCATGTTTTAAATCTGCTTTAATATTCTGGTAGTATATAAGGAAAAAATATGTGCTATTTCATCCACTCCCTCTGCAACAAATACACCCTCATTCAACAGTAAATACTTTTCAGGTTCTGTCTTTGGTGTTAAGGATGCCGCTGAGGGGAAGACACCAAATGCCTTTGTTTTCATGGTATATTCCCTCTTGGTACTATTCATTTTATGGAGGCTTTATTTAGGTTAATAGCATAATATATTTATAATATGTGAAGATCCATGGGTTTATTCAACAAACCATTTGTTGAGTACCTTATATATTCCAGACATTGTTCTAGGCACTGACATTACAGCAGTGAACAAAACAGACAAATCCCCTGCTTTCAAATGGAGCTTATATTGGAGGTTGGGTGGCAGTAAAGTAGATAAACATAAGGCAGGTGGTAAACGCTCTAAAGAAAAATAAAGCAGGGTGATGAGCCAGCTAGTCATGAGAAGGAGTTCTGTTTTATGTAGGGGTATCAGGGAAGGCCTCACTTGTAAGATATGGCACTGTTACAGAGACACGATGAAGTGAGGAAACTAGTTAGCCAGGCAGACTATTTGGGGAATTATTCCATACTGAAGGAACATTGCAAGTGCAGATACATGAATGCAGGATTAGGCTTGGTGTATTTGGGTGGAACCAACAGAGCAAGGGAGGAGTGTCAGGAAATGAGGGTAAAAGGAGAGAGGAGTAAAATTAAATAAGACAGTATACTCCATAAAAAAGTAATTGCATTTTACTTGGAAATGGAAAGCCACAGGAAGGTTATGAGCAGGGGAGAGACATTACCACATTTATATCATAAAACTATTGCTTTAGCTACTATTGAGACTGACTTTGGAAGGGTAAGAGCAGAAGCAAGAAAATGACAAGGCTATTGCAGTTATTCGGGTGAGAGATGGGTGGCCTGGCCTGCACTGCTGGCACTGGAGATGGGGAGAAGTGGTCAGATTCTTAATATTTCAAATATTTATGCTGAGTGGAAGAATCAGACAAAGAATGTATACCCTATTATTCCATTTATATCAAATTCTAGAAAATGCAAACCAATCTGCAGTGACAGAAGGTTGTCTGAAGACAGCCGGAAGAAGGGAGGGAGGGATTATAAAGGATCATGAGAACTCTTTCAGAGGTGATGAATATGTTAATTAACTTCATTGTGGTAATGGTCTCATGGGTGTAGACATATGTCAAAAATTATCAAATTGTACCCTTTAAACATGTGCAATTTATTGTAGGTTAATTACACTTCAATGAAGCTATTAAAAAAGACATGTGATTGTCTGATGGATTGGACTCGGGTGTGAGAGAAAAGAGGTCAAGGATGGTTTGTATGTTTTTGGCTTAAGCACCTGAAAGGTAGGAATTAAATTGTCATTCCTATTCCTATCCCAAATAGGGAAGACTGAAAGGAGCAGAGTTTGAGAGAAAAAAATAAAGAGTTTGGTTTTCAACATATTGTTAGAGATGCCTATTAGACACATCTAAGATATTAAAACAAATGAATACACAGTAGAAAAGAAATGAAGAATGAACAGAACTACTACTTGGATAGAGAGTGCTTGTCCATTACCTTACCAAATGTATATTTTCTCAGGACAGCATTGGAGTTACATTGGCCCAATAGGATCTCTCACGGCTCCTACAGACAAAAATTACTGAGCATCTGTTTACTGTTTTTTCCTTATTCAGTATAATGGATTGCACAGACAAGCCACATTCTTTCTTCTTGCTTTTAAATAATACGATTTGTTTGGGAAACCAGCTGCTGGGTTTGTTGTTCAAGGTTGATGAATAACCTTAGAGACTGCAATGAGAAGCTCCTGGTCACAGAAAAATGCCAAGTTCTTCAACCAGGGCTGGAGAGCATTGTAGCCACTCTTCTCTGGGCTGACCTGCTCATGCCATCCCCCGCTTTTTTAATTGCACATATAAATAATCCAGTTATAATATGATTTAAATAAGATTTTGTTTTCCTACTCAGAAAGAAAGTACAAAAATTGCTTGTTGCTTGATGGAGGCTTTACAGAGTTGTGATTAAAAAGGAGCATACCACCTGGGTTTGAATCTTAGCTCCATCACTCACTAGGTGTTTGAATGCCTTATGGTAGTCATCTCTGAAATGGGGATCATAATAGGACCTACTACTCTAAGGTGATATTGTTGTGAAGATTAAATTAATCTTAATTCCTATGTAGAAAGACCCTAGAATAACAACTGGGCATAAAGTACTCAATAAATGTTAGCTGCTATTAACTAGTTTTTCCTACTCTGACATTTATTGTTTAGTTATTTTCATGTCAGTTTGTTTTCACTAAGTCGTGGACTTGTTTAGACAAGGTCCTCTCTCACACCACCCTAGGTGCTTTATACAATGTCAGGTATGTAATACGTACAAAATGGAAGCTCATCACACTGTTATTGAATTAGTTTACTTTTTCCCTATGGATATAGATCTAGGAATCTCAAGATCTCAGCCCAAGGAACATTACCCATTTCTATTAAAGACCAAGCAGGCCACAGGCTCTGATTTACATCCTCAGCCCCCTATTCCATTCACTTCTCCCTTTCGTAAAGAGCATCACGGGACGGTGCCCCCAAGGAAGCCCTGGGAGGCTGAAGGGGAGGGAGCCTGAAACCAGAGACTAACAGTGGCAAATCGCGGGTGGGATTTGGTAGTTCAGAAAAGGAGGTACCATACCAAGATTGGGGGTAGCGGGGTGAAGTGGAGGGGCGCTGGTTCGGGACAGGCCACAAACCAGAAGCTGCAAGAAAGGGCCAGAAGGGACCTGTTGAGATGGCGCAGGGTTGAGGGACCCTAGCGCGCAGGGAGGGGTGAACAACGAATGGAGTCACGCGGGGGTTCTGCGAGGGACTGGGGCAAAAGGCAGGTGATTGGACGAGGGAGAACACTTAGAGTCCTGGTTGCCAAGGCAGCGACCAGAGGAGAAAGCTTCGCGGAGAGGACGAGGCGGCTGCCAGTCCTCGTCCTGGAGGTCTCCC
>NW_012121932.1:10124481-10154503 GCF_000951035.1 Colobus angolensis palliatus
CGGCTCCCCGAGGTGACCACAACATGGCTGCGGCGCCTGGGCTGCTCGTCTGGCTGCTCGTGCTCGGGCTGCCCTGGCGGGTACCGGGCCAGCTGGACCCCAGCAGTGGCCGGCGCTTCTCGGAGCACAAACTCTGCGCGGACGACGAATGCAGCAGTGAGTGAGCCGGTGGGCAGCTGGCCCCCGGGTGTCCGCGGCGGCGCCGCCTCGGCTTTGCGGGGGCCGGAGTTCCGCAGCCCAGCGGGCCGTCCCGGGGGTCGCAGGCGGGACGGGCGGAACGCGGGGATGGGCGCGCTCCGGGTCCCTAGGTCTGCCTTCTCCCGCTCTGTTAGCGCCCAGCCCCGCGGGCCTGACCATGGGGGGCTGCACCTCCCACTTGTTGCCAGCGTTTTATTTTCCTTTGCTGGGGCTGGCGGTTGCTTGCGGTGGTCCCCGGCTTCCCCAGGAGTGGCTCACAGCGTCCCCTTCCCACCCGCCGCCATCCGCCCGGGCTGGGAGGGTAGATGTGGTTGCGCGCCGCGCGTCTGGGCTCCCCACGCCGCAGCCAAAGCTTTCCTGCCCGCGCTGCGGGGACCTCGGTGGGTGCAATACCCCGGCAGATGCGCTAAGGGCTCAGATGCCAGTGGGCGTTTTCCCAGTGGCAGGTTGATGGTGGGGTTTCTCAGGAAAGGATCTCTGGCGCTGCTCCTTTGCCCTTCTGCTTTATTGGGATTTGGGCTTGTACCGCCTTTTGTACAGAAATTGCGAGTTTAGGTTTGGGACGAGTCCGGAGTCCAAGCACTCATTGTATTCCGAGGTCTCTGCCCCGACTTCGATCAATCGTGTCGTTTCTGTGCTTGGAAGCCTCCTTGCAGACTGCCAGGCAGGGCTGCAGGAAGACCAAAATCTTTCGCTCTGCGAAGAGACCGAGGATCTGCACCGGCCACCTGGGACCGGCAGCCTCCTCTTCTGTGCGCAGGAAGCGGAATTGCTCTCCAGTCTGGGATTGGAGGTGGGCGGTGGAGAGGGCACAGATCTTCAGGCTCAGATGAAGAGGGTTATTACAGGAATGACAGTAAATACTCCAAGGGTCTCATAAGCCAAGCTTGGTTTAGCCTTAGCCACTTGTGTGTTGAAACCTCTTCCCTCTGTGTTCGCCGGACCAGGATCATTTTAGGGCCTCCCAGGCAGGCTCAACCTTGTAACTTACTGATAGCGGCTGCAGAAACGGTTTTTCATACATTGTTCAGCAATGCCTATAGAAAAGTATTCATTTTAAGAAGAGCAAGAACCCTACGGTTTAGCGATTTATATTCAAATTGATGTTATGAAAACCAGATTTCATAATAGGAACTGTTTGTATCTCTACAACACTAATTAAGAAAAGTGATCTCTAATGAGTGTGAAGCCATTCCTAGAGATAATCCTATGGTTGATGTAAATAAACACTACAAAAGCGGTACAACTGCCATGATTTTTCCCTTTAGTTTTCTTGGGTCAAAACCACACTGTTACCCATTTGCCGTTGGCAATGGCAAGATAGTTGATATTCTTTGCTTGCAAGCGTTGCCCTGCCTGGGTTCCTCAAAACAGGTACCTGGAGAATCATCACATCACTGATGCTTCTTCAGTACTAAGGCGTGATAGAAGAGCTCACGGTTGTAACATAACTTGAGAAATGGTATGTGTTCAGAGTAAACCAAATACAATAGGCATCAACAGGAGCAAGATCTAGATGCGTGTGTGTTGTGTTGTATAAAGTGTTTAGTAATGTGAGTGTGTATGGTGCCCTTGTGTGCTTTTCAAATAGCTGTTCCACAGGGCACAGTTTTTTGGCCTCTGATATTATAAATCCTCTATGATCTATTATAAATCCTCTATGATCTATTATGAGGGGGAGCAAGAAAAACATTGCCATTTTCAATTCTGATCTTATTCCCAACCTTAAATTGTCCATCACCTTAAACCTAGCCTCACACTCAATTATATCTGAGCTACAAAGCTGACATGTTGGAAAATAATCAGAGTTTAGCTTCAAAAAACAAGTAACCCCTTCCAAATCTATATGCACGTACAGCCGTTTAAAGGCACGTTTTTAATGTATTTTATAGCAAATTGGCTTTTGAAAAAAATCTTATTTCCATTCATCCTTCTTTGTCTCTGCTATTTCGGTGTATTTATTGTCCATTTCATCTTACATGGGAAACTGTGCATGTGGTCAACAAAAATAACAGTACTGCCTCTACCAGTTTCTAGATCAAGCGTGATTGAATTACTGACCTATTCTCATAGTTTTGCTTTGTCCCAGCCAAATGGGATGTCGACTTTTTATTTTGTTTATAGAAAAATATACATAAGGGTATTTTTTCCTTTGTTTTGAAACTTAATGTTGGATACAGTCAACATTATTTACTTTCAGAAAAGATTCCCTTGTGATGTAACTGAATCTACACTAGGGTGTGATAGATATCCTTTCCCATTAATTTATCCAGACACTGTACTGAGGAAACAACTTGATTGCAAATGAAATTGACAGTGTTTACTGCTACATAGTAGCGGTTACAGCCACTTGAAGATAGAGACTTTTAGTGGTTAGTTCAACTTAATTGACCTCTTGGGGATTCCTGGGTACTCTAGCTCCCTATTACCCTTCATGTAGTCATGCTTAAGCTAGTCATCATCTGGGCTTGAATTTACCCATTTGCAAAAGGTAGCTTTTTATGAATATGAAACAGAAAAGATTGAGGACTAGAAGGTTAGAGAGGGAATCGAGAGTTTCACTTGGGTGAGAAAAGCCATGTGTGGCAGTTGACACGTTGCTTTTTGTTTCTCAATATTATCCATAGAGAAAAATAGAGAAGGTTTTCCTTTCCCCTGTCTGCTTGCAGAAGATATGATATATAGCAGTAAAGCTCTAAGGATTTGAGATACTTTCTTTGAGCATATGAAAGCAATTCCAGAGAGTACTGGAAAAACTTGGTTGTTGTTTATAGTGGGATTGTTATATTTCCTGATAAATCAATATGCACTGTGAACACTGAATCCTGATATCTGGCTATTTTTTTCTGTCTCTCTGTCTTTATATACAGTGTTAATGTACCGCGGTGAGGCTCTAGAAGATTTCACAGGCCCGGATTGTCGTTTTGTGAATTTTAAAAAAGGTGATCCTGTATATGTTTACTATAAACTGGCAAGGGCATGGCCTGAAGTTTGGGCTGGAAGTGTAAGTAAAATTTTGACATACTTTATTTGCTTAATTTTTACTGGCTTCTCTAGCACTGCAGATTTAAATGACTGCATTTTCTTGGGACGCTTGATGGAATTAACCTGTCCTCTCTGCCTGACTGTGAAAAAAGATGGCCCTGTGTACCCAGCAGACCTTGGGTCTGCACAGAGTAGGGGCTCAGCAGAGCCTTCTGAAATAGAACTGATTCTGGCAAGTTCCCCTCAGCGTCAACCTCTAGGATGCTCCATACATATTAGGGGTTGAAATGGTAAGAGCTGAAAAATTCTTTACTTCATTGCTTCAAAAAGGAAGGATTCATAGGAATTAGGAATTAGACTTACTATGTAAACTATGTTTGAGAGAGTGTTTCAGACATGTAAGTTTAAAGTTGATTTTATGTGTATTTCTTTGTTTATATTTTTATTTATGAAAAAGTGGCAGGCTTGGGAACAGTTCCCTAATCATCTATGCTATTATAAGTCTGTAAAAAAGCAAAATGTTGTGTTTCCCATGTGCTTTCTGGTTTGTATTTTTGTTTGCAGCTTTGGGGTCATCCTTGTCCTGCTTTTCAGACACTTGTGTCTGGAGGTTACCCCAGGGGCTCTGTTCCCAGCTGATTTTATGGGTGCCCTGATACCAGACATGGCAATCAATGCTTTAGTGTTTTTAACGAGGATATTCACTGGGAGTGACCTAATTGAGAGCTGTCTTATGAGTTATTGTCCTTTCCTTTTTAGAAAGCGTGATGTGTGGACTGTGTTTTTACTTTAAGCAGTAAGGGTCCTCGATATCTTTAGGATTGTCCCCACTTAGAGAAATACCCATCCCAACTATGAAAGTTTTCACTCTCAATAAAACAACAAACCAACAAAGAGAAAATAAGAAATCCCCTTGGGAAAAATAGACTGATTTTGTTGGCATTCCAGGTTCCTCAGGAGTAATCTTGGGAAACAACCACTGGTCAGGTTCAGCTCTCCTATTTAGAGAGCATCCCAAGTGGCTCACTCCATACCAAGACAAATCTATTCTGTTTCTTTCAAGTCTACCTAATGAGATTTGTTGATATTCTTTACTCTTGGAAATGTTTTTCCATGTGCCTAGGCTGCGGTTTTCATAGAACAGTTAAGTTTTTTTTTTCACTCCTCATCTTTGAGCATTTGGATGAATGAACTTGACTTAACATTTCCTTCCCACTGCAGTTTTGCTCATTCACATATTCACCTCTGGATGTCCTGTCAGTCTTTCTGGGTCGCACCTCTCATCCTGCCTTCTTAAGGAATGCTGCCTTCGGCACCCAGCCAGAAGGGATCTTTGCTGCCTGGTGATTGTTTAGGTGGCACTTTGTTTGCACTGTTCATGTGGCATTTGCTTTACTGCTTTGTGTGCCAGTCAATTTGTATACTGTCTTAGCTCACATAAAGTCGAAGACTCTTTAATGGAAAGGCTCATGCCTTATCTGTCTTCCTTTTCAGTATTTCCTTACAGGGCATTGGCATTTATTTGTATTTGTCCTGATATTATCTTATGTAGAATTCGTTCTCTTAAGGTAATACTCTGCTTTCCCCGCCACCCCCTGCCCAAAAGAAATCAACAGTACCTTGGCAGAAATGATGTATGAAAGCAAAATTAGACATAAAGATTGCTTCTTGTCGTGTGGACCTATTTTTTTTTTTTTTTTTTTGTCAAATCATAAGAAATGAGATGCCACCTGTGGTCCCAATTGACAAAGATTAAGGAAGATAAATGTATAGTATTTCCCTTTCTCTATATACCTCTACCTCTGATTTGTTTCCTTTTTCCGGATTCTCCCTTAATAAAATAGTCTCCCCTCTAATTTGATGAACATTATTCTTAGGAATTTAAAAACTCTGTCTTCAGCTTTCAAAATGATTCTCGTTTCTGTTTCTTAGTTTTCATTCTGCAGTCTTTTTTGGTTTTTTAGCATTTTAGACTTGATCTGCCAATAACACAGAGTTTAATTGCCCTTATCTAATCTCCATGGCAGTATTTTACTACTACTACTGGCTTTCAGATAGTTTTCAGATAGAACGAGAGCACTCATGAATGGAGATGTTTTGTGAATTAGTGATAGAATGGTCTTTTTTTCTTTTCGTGCATTTGTTTTACATGCCACCTCCTCCTTTAATGATTGGAAGATATACCTCTTCCTTTCAGACAGTAGCTAGTAAAAGACTGTGTGTTTCTCAAGAGGGCACATTTTACTAGTGCTGAAAATGAATGGAATTATTTTCTATAGAGATTTTGGTTTGCATGAAACAAAAGCTTGGTGTGCAGATTAGTGTGTATTACATTGTAATTTTGTTTTGTCTTCAGTTACCTGTAATATCCTTTTGGAAAATGGCAGTATAGTACATCATATCTGCAAATACAGTTGATCCTTGGGCAACACAGGTTTCAACTCTGTGGGTCCACTTATAATGCAGATTTCTTTCAATAAATATATTGTAAAATTTTGTGGAGGTTTGCAATAATTTGTTAAAAACTCTTAGACTGCATAGCATAGAAATTACTAAAAAAATTAAGAAAAAGTTAGATATGTTATTAGTATGTAAGCTACATGTAGATCGTAGTGTATTTTATTCTTTACTACCGTAAGACATACACAAATCTGTATAAAAAGTTACAATTTATCAAAACATACACACACAAACGCAGATCTTAATGGCGCCTTTCACAGTCGAGAGAAATGTAAACATGTAAAGATAAAATATTAAATCGTAATTGCATAAATTAATTGTACTACATACTGTACTATATATTTCATAGCCACCTCCTTTTGCTGTTCTAGTGAGCTCAAGTGTTGTGAGTATCCACTTAAAATGCCATGTAACGCTGTCATTTCCACGTCATTTCCATGTCATTTCCGTGTCATTTCCACGTGAGCAGTTAATCTCTCCAGTCAATTGTATAGTGCATAAAAAGTGATCTCTTGTGGTTTTCATGTATTTTTTGTGTTTAGTGCAATACTATAAACCTTGAATAACACTCTGGGACCCATACAAGGTGTCACTAGTGATGTTGGAAGTGCTGTCAAGTAGCAGAGAAGCGTAATGACATTACAAGAAAAAGTTGATTGCTTGATATGTGCTGTAGATTGAGGTTTGCAGCTGTGGTTGCAAGATTAACGAATCTAGCTTAAGGACCATTATAAAAAAAAAGAAAAGGAAATCCATGAAGCTGTTGTTGCAGCTATGCCAGCAGTTATGAAAATCTTACACTTTTTGCAAAATACCATTTTATGTACTATTAAAAATACAGCTTTTATGTGGGTACAGGCTTGCTGTTAGAAAGGCATTCCTATAGACTCTAATGTGATTCAAGACAAAGCAAAGTCATTATATAACAACTCAAAGTAAAAGGAAAGTGAAGGGTCTAACACTGGAGAATTTAATGCCAGCAAAGGATAGTTTGATAATTTGAGAAAGAGATTTGGCTTAAAGAAAGTCAAGACAACAGCAGAGGCAGTTTCTGCCAACCAAGAGGCAGCAGAAGAGTTCCTAGGTGCCATTAAGAAAATCATTTAGGAGAGAGGCTATCTGCCTCAACAGGTTTTTAATGTTGACAGAAGTGCCCTATTCTGGGGGGGGAAATGCCACGAAGGACATTTGTAAATAAGAAAAACAAATGTGCACCAGGATTTAAGACAAGAAGGGATAAGCCAACTCCATTGCTTTGTGCAAATGCAGTTGGGTTTATGATGAGGACTGCCTTCTGCCTTTATCTATCTTGAAGGGAAAGTTGAATACCAGCTGCCAGTCTTTTGGATGTACAATAAGAAGGTCTGGATAATGAGAACCCCTTTTCTGGATTGGTTCCATCAATGCTTTGTCCCTGAAGTTAGGAAGTACCTTGCCAATAAGGAACTGCTTTTTAAAGTTCTTTTGATATTGGACAAATGCCCCTGGCCACCCACAACCTTGTGAGTTCAACACCAAAGGAGTTGAAATAGTCTACTTGCCCTAAACACAGCATCTCTAGTTCAGCCTGTAGATTAGGGGGTCATGAGGAACTTTAAGTCTCATTACACACCATACTTTATGGAAAGGATCGCCAACGCCTTGGAAGAGAATGCCAATAGAGAGGACATCATGAAATTCTGGTAGAATTATATCATTGAAGATACCATCACCGTTATAGAAAAGGCCATGAAAGCTGTCAAGCCCTAAAACTGTGTCCAGACATTGTGCTTCATTTCACAGGATTGTGATAGAGCCAGTCAAGGAAATATGAAACAGATTGTAGATATGGCTAAAAAGGTGAGGGTGAAGGGTTTCAAGATGTGGATCTTGATGAAATTCAAGAGCTAATAGACACCACACCAGAGGAATTAACAAGAGACAACTTGATGGAAATAGGTGCTTCCAAACCAGTGGCAGACAATGAGGAAGAAGACATAAAGGCCACAAAACAAGTCAACACCAGACAATCTGATAGAAGGGTTTTAGTTGTTAAAGACAGCTGTTAACTTCTTTTATAACGTGGACCATTCTCTGATAGGGGCACTGAAAATAAAGCAAACAGTAGAAGAAGGATTGGTACCATATAGAAACATTTTTAGAGAAATGAAGAAGCAAAAGAATCCAGACAGAAATTACATTGTGTTTCCACAAAGGTACATCAAGTGTGCCTGCGTCTCCTGCCTCCTCTTCTACCTCCTCTGCCTCTACCACTGCTGAGACAGCAAGACCGACGCCTCCCTTTCTTCCTCTGCCTCAGCCTACCCAATATGAAGATGATGAGGATGAGGACCTTTATGATTATCCACTTCTACTTAATGATGAATAGTAAATATATTTTCTCTTCCTTTTGATTTTCTTAATAACATTTATTTTCTTTTCTTTTTACTTTCATTTTTTGAGACAAGGTCTCACTTTATCACCCAGGCTCGAGTGCAGTGGCGCCATCATGGGTCACTGTAGCCTCAACCTCCTGGGCTCAAGTCATCCTCCCACCTCAGCCTCCCCAGTAGCTGGGACTACAGGTGCATGCCACTGTGCTCTGCTAATTTTTTAAAAGAAATTTTTGTAGAGACGAGGTCTCACTATGTCACCAAGCTGGTCTCCAACTCCTGAACCCAAGCGATCCACCTGCCTCTGCCCAATATGATTACAGGCATGATCCACCATGCCTCGTCTTAATAACATTTTCTTTCCTCTAGCTTACTGTATTGTAAGAAGAGAGCATATACATATAACATATAAAATATGTGTTAATTGACTGTTTATGTTATTGGTAAGGCTTCTGGTCAATAGTAGGCTATTAGTAGTTCAGTTTTTGTGGAGTCAAAAAAAGTTCTATGCAGATTTTTGACTGTGCCCCTAACACCTGTGTTGTTGTTTAAGGTCAGCTGTATTTGCCTTTTGTTGTAGTGGTCATATATTTCAGAAACTTTGCATTCTTTTTACTTATTCCATGGCTGTTGTTTATTGTTTAAGAAAGACTTGTAAGTCCTGGGTTGTGAGCAATACTATGAAATGGGTAGGTACATTTTTGCTAGAGGTTATTTGGAATTGTGTTTATAACCAGCTTTGCTATGCATAGTTTTAATAATATAAAAATATACAATAATATTCCCTTACACAGCTCTTTTATCTACTTCTAAACACTAACTTGACATGTACTGTGTTTAGAATTAAGCTGAATATAAGAAAACTTCCAGAGTTTTAGAAATGTTCGCTTAACAGTTTTCTGTACTTAAATTATCAGAGTAGTAATAATCTCAGTGTAATTATAACAGCAACTACCTACCTCTCTTAGTTATATCTACTTACCTATATATTTGTATATTTTCTATACTATTAAGAAGTCTCTCATTTACATTTCTCACACAGAATTTGATTGATATTTGTCCCTTTTGCCCATTCTTTTGTATAGGTTGGGCGTATTTTTGGATATTTTCCAAAAGATTTAATCCAGGTAGTCCATGAATATACCAAAGAAGAGCTACAAGTTCCAGCAGATGTAAGTTGTGGATTTCTGTCTTGTCCTCAGTTGTAAGTTGGCTTATAAGTGACTACCTAGAAAAAAAGAAAAATTTCAAAATAATTTCAATGAGATTTTATCATAATCTGATAGTTATCTAATATATTGAAATAGATGTTGTTTAGATATTCTTATATAAGGCTATGTACTCTTTTTTTTTTTTTTTTGACTCGGAGTCTCGCTCTGTGGCCCAGGCTGGAATGCAGCGGTGCGATCTCGGCTCACTGCAGGCTCCACCTCCTGGGTTCACGCCATTCTCCTGCCTCTGCCTCCCATCTAGCTGGGACTGCAAGCGCCTGCCACCACGCCTGGCTAATTTTTTGTATTTTTAGTACAGACGGGGTTTTATTGTTAGCCAGGATGGTCTTGATCTCCTGACCTCATGATCCGCCCGCCTCAGCCTCCCAAAGTGCTGGGATTACAGGCATGAGCCACCACTCCTGGCCAAGGTCGTGTACTCTTATACAGGCTTTTCTTTGTTGCTTTATATGTGGAAAATTAAGAGTTCTGTAGTTTTTATATTTACTTATTAATGTTAGAAGGCAAATAATTTCATTTCACAAGCAAAAGGAGAAATTTGAAAACTACTTATTGGATAGCTGTTAGACATTTTAAGGATACAGAAATCAGGTTAAATTAATTAAGCTCTAATTTTATACTGAGCCAGAAATGCAAACTTACAAAGGTTTTCTTATTATTGACTCCTTAGTGATTTAAGGGATTATAGTTATAGATTTGGAAAAGGGAACCAGAGAGTTTCATGTAAGGTCCAGTCTCATATCTGTAAGGCACTAACTACACATTCTATAGAGCATTTATCTATAGCACACAATGGCTTTGTGACTAAAAGGATTTAAATATATTTAATATTTAAATATTAAAAAAATTGGCTCAGAAGTGTGCATGATGGAAAGAGGGAAATCATTCATCTCTGGTGTACTGGACAGGTCTCCCCAGAAGATGGCGAATGTTTAGTTAGGGGAAGAAAAGTATCTTTGTTGTTTTTTTTAACTTTTCCATCATTTTATGGCTCCTTGTATGTCAATTTGCTTACTGGTAGAGGAAAGGAAAAATATAGATTTACTCAATAGTCCTGAAAGCAGATCTTAGTGACTGCCTAGAATGCTTATTTGGAGTCAGGTACCTACCTTAGTGAACCTTGTTTTCAAGTTGTTCTTGTGGCAGTAATAAAATGGGAAGCCTCCTTTACATCATTCTTTGTTCTCTTACATTTTTATATCTCATGCGTCTGTATCTCAGTAAGTTCCTTCTGAAGCTGATTTATCTTTCCCAGTCCAAGGAAAATATGAGTCCCAAATCCATGTAGACTGAGAACCTGACAGCCAGGTGATTCTGCCTGTTTCTGACTGGGTGAGCAGAAGTATGACATAGAGGGCACAATGTAGAGAAGCTGAGGGTCTTTCAGCTCCTCCTGGATGTGTTATTATGAGGTGAATTCCCGGAACACCAGGCATAGATGTTGGGAGTTGGGGAACCCAATAAATGACACATCACTTTTCCCCACCTGTGCTCAAAACAAATTGAGAGACCCAGAAATTGGGCAAATAGGAGATCAAAATGACCCCGTTATTTACTGATAAAGCTGTTTGGAGCATGCAGAACTAATGGGCTTTCTAACATTGCAGTCTAAACTAAGATGGACTTATCCAGTCACAGACAGAGCTACCCAACTAGGGGTCTCCCCAGGCGGGACTGTCTCTGTAAAATGGACAGCATGGAGGAACAGAATATGTGTTTTCTCTCCAGCAGGTCCCAAACAGAAGACAGGAATGGGAATGAGCAAACTCACCAGCCACATGAATCATTCTTCCCCTGGGGAAGAGAGAATGAAGGGAAGCCAGGAGTATTACTCAAATGGGAAAGTGGGTTCCAGTGTCCTATCCACCCGCTGCCCAAGAACAGTCAGTGCCCAGTGTTGATACAAAAGCTCCTCTAGAGCCAAACGTGAATTTCAGATTATCTCAATCATTAACATGGATAAGAGTTGCTCTGGTGACACTTGGCTGTTGACACACTAATGTTTTTCTTTTTCTTGCAGGAGACGGATTTTGTTTGTTTTGATGGAGGAAGAGATGATTTTGATAATTATAATGTAGAAGAACTTTTAGGGTTTTTGGAACTGTACAATTCTGCAGCTGGAGATTCCGAGAAAGCTGTAGAAAAAACTTCACAGGATATGGAAAAAAACTCTGAATTATCTACGGAAAGGGAACCTGAACCTGAACCAGTAGAAGCCAACTCAGAGGAAAGCGATAGTGTATTCTCAGAAAACACTGAGGATCTTCAGCAACAGTTTACAACTCAGAAGCACCACTCCCACGCAAACAGCCAAGCAGATCATGCTCAGGGAGAGCAGCCTTCATTTGAATCTTTTGAAGAAATGCTGCAAGATAAACTAAAAGTGCCAGAAAGTGAAAACAACAAAACCAGCAATGGTTCTCAGGTCTCAAATGAACAGGATAAGATTGATGCCTATAAACTTTTAAAAAAAGAAATGACTCTAGACTTGAAAACCAAATTTGGCTCAACAGCTGATGCACTTGTATCTGATGATGAGACAACCAGACTCGTTACTTCATTAGAAGATGATTTTGATGAGGAATTGGATGCTGAGTATTATGCAGTTGGAAAGGAAGATGAGGAGAACCAAGAAGACTTTGATGAGTTGCCATTACTTACCTTTACAGATGGGGAAGATATGAAAACTCCAGCGAAGTCTGGAGTTGAGAAATATCCAATAGATAAAGAGCAGAATTCAAATGAAGAGGATAAGATTGAGCTAACTGTGCCCCCTGGCATCAAAAATGATGATAAAAATATACTAACAACCTGGGGGGACACTATTTTCTCTATTGTCACAGGAGTTGAAGAAAATAGAGGCACGATGGATTTAGAGAGCTCTAGTTCAGAGGAAGAAAAAGAAGATGATGATGATACATTAGTCCCAGAGAGCAAACTGGGGAAACCACAGTCAGCAACAGATTATAGTGACCCTGACAATGTAGATGATGGTCTTTTGATTGTAGACGTTCCTAAAACAAATAATGACAAAGACCCGGAAGTAAACACAGAACATCACATTAAAGGAAAAGGGAGGGGAGTTCAGGAATCCAAGAGGGGCCTGATACAAGATGAGACAGAATTAGAGGATGAAAAGCAAGAAGGCATGACTGTGCACAGTTCTGCTCACAGCAATAACCTCAACTCTATGCCAGCTGCTGAAAAGGGTAAAGACACATTAAAATCAGCTTATGATGATAAAGAAAATGACCTAAAAGGAGCAGCTATTCATATCTCAAAAGGAATGCTCCATGAAGAAAAGCCTGGAGAGCAGATTTTGGAAGATGGCTCAGAGAGTGAATCTGCACGGAAAGCTGCAGGGAATCAAATAAATGACAAAAAGATTCAACAGGAATCCTTGGGTAATGCACCACTCTTGGGAGATAACCACCCTAACGCATCCAGAGACAGTTTGGAGGGAGACACTTGGGTAAATGGGGCCAAACCACACACGCTTTCACTGGAGCATCAACGTGAGGAATTGAAAGAGGAATTAGTTCTTAAAACTCAAAATCAACCTAGATTCTCCTCTCCAGATGAGATTGATTTGCCCAGAGAACTGGAAGATGAGGTTCCCATTCTGGGAGGAAATCTTTCCTGGCAACAAGAAAGAGATGTGGCTGCCACAGTCAATAAGCAAATGAGTGAGAAGATAAGGCTGTCTGAGGGAGAAGCCGAAGAGGACTCCCTGGATGAAGAGTTTTTTCATCACAAGACAATGCAGGGCACACAGGGGGTAGGACAGACAGACCAAACTGACAGCACAGGAGGACCAGCTTTCCTTTCTGAAGCAGAAGAGGATGATTATCCCTCTGAAGAACTACTAGAGGATGAAAACGCTGTAAGTGCAAAACAGTCTAAAGAAGAAAACCCTGGGAATCAGGGCAGGCAGTTTGATGTTAATCTGCAAGTCCCTGACAGAGCAGTTTTAGGGACCATTCATCCAGATCCAGAAATTGAAGAAAGCAAGCAAGAAACTAGCATGATTTTAGATAGTGACAAAAAAAGTGAGACTGCTGCCAAAGGGGTCAACACAGGAGGCAGGGAACCAAATACAATGGTGGAAAAAGAACGCCCTCTGGCAGATGAGAAAGCACAGAGGCAATCTGAAGGAAGTGACTTTTCTGACAGCATAAAAACTCAGACTCCAGAATTAGGTGAAGTGTTTCAGAATAAAGATTCTGATTATCTGAAGAACGACAACCCTGAGGAACATCTGAAGACCTCAGGGCTTGCGGGGAAGCTTGAGAGAGAACTCTCAAAAGAGGACCATGAGAACACAGAGAAATACGTGGGCACAGAAAGCCAGGGTTCTGCTGCTGCAGACCCTGAAGACGACTCGTTCCTCTGGACTCCACATACAAGTGTAGAGCCAGAGTATAGTGACAAGAGGGAGGACTTGCTTATCATAAGCAGCTTCTTTAAAGAGCAACGGTCTTTGCAGCGGTTCCAGAAGTACTTTAATGTCCATGAGCTGGAAGCCTTGCTACAAGAAATGTCATCAAAACTGAAGTCAGCGCAGCAGGAGAGCCTGCCCTATAATATGGAAAAAGTCCTAGATAAGGTCTTCCGTGCTTCTGAGTCACAAATTCTGAGCATAGCAGAAAAAATGCTTGATGCTCGTGTGACCGAAAATAGAGATCTGGGAATGAAGGACAATAACATATTTGAAGAGGCTGCAGTGCTTGATGACATTCAAGACCTAATCTATTTTGTCAGGTACAAGCACTCCACAGCAGAGGAGACAGCCACACTGGTGATGGCACCACCTCTAGAGGAAGGCTTAGGTGGAGCAATGGAAGGTGAGGTGCCTATGGCCTTGCAGAATTTGGCTGGAGAAGCAGGCGGGTGGGTCGCTGAGGAGCCTCCTATCTTGTGAAGCTCTGTTCAGTTTCCAGTGTGCCTAAAGGAGAGGGACAACACAGGGAGGTCCACATGTTCCTTCCTGCCTTCTTTCTTTTAGGCTGGAGCATGGAGAAGGATTTCTTGCTGTTTCCCTTAGAATAGTTGAGACTGGTTAGCATTTTCAAAAGGAAACTTCGTAAAAACCTAAAGAGAAAGATATAAACCAGAAGGTAATGTACAAAATACAAATGTCATGTAAAATTATGAAAGGGTTTTATTGAACACGATTTTTCAATCGTGAGATAACTGCTCTCTAACCATGGATTGACTGGTATAACTTTTAGATCAATGCTTTGGCTAAATTCCTGTGTTCTCCCCAATTTTGTCTTTTGTGGATGGCTTGTTCTTCCTGTTTCTTGGGAGCACTTACTCCAGTTAAACCTTCCTGGGCCATAAGGTTCTTACATTCAGATTAATCAAGGTTGGGACAAGGATGCCTTCTAATGCAGTGCTTGATGCGTGGAAGCCATTCAGTTGAATTAACCCTGAGCCAATATCCTGACATAAGCATTCTGATTCCTAGTTCCTTGTTCTGTTCTCTGCATCTGGGCTTTTCTCTTTCTTTTCTTTTCTTTCCCTTTACCCTTCCTTCCTTCCTTCCTTCCTTCCTTCTTTCCTTCCTTCCTCTTTCTTTTTTTTTTTCTTTTTTTGTAAAGACAGGATCTCACCCTGTCACCCAGGCTGGAGTGCAATGGCATGATCATAGCTCATTGCAGCCTCCAACTCCTAGGCCCAAGCAAACCTCTCATTTCAGCCTGTAGTAGGCATGCATCACTGTGCTCAACTAATTTTTTATTTATTGTAGAGACAGGGTCTTGATATATTACCCAGGCCGATCTTGAACTCTTGGCCTCGAGTGACCATCGTACTTTGGCCTCCCAAAGTACTGGGATTACAGGTGTGAGCTACCGCACCTGGTGTATTCCAGCTTTTCAGACAGATGTATCTGAATTGAGAGTATCAAGAGGACAGGAAGCTACAGGAAAATATATTACTCCAGAGTGCTAATTTTTCCTGAGAGTTGGGGGAGGAGAACTTTTTTGCATTTAATTAAAACATGTATTTTGGATAAGAAGGCAATATTCAGATGAATTTTCAGGGTAAAATATCAGGCTACAAGGAAATTCACCTTTGCTGTGGATCACATTGGACTGTCCCCTGAGCCTCTTAGGAAAGGAGATGGCTTCACTTTCTTTGACTCTTAGAGGTACTTTGGAAGTATTCGAAGGACATTTCAGCAAGCTGCCCTGGCGTGGAATGTCCCTGTCTGTACTAGTTCTGTGAGAAAGGCATGCTTGTGTATGCAAGAGTTTATGTTACTTCTCTGCAGAATAGATGTTTCACATTTCTGCTCTTGAGTGGAATTCTCTTTTGCAAATTTATTTGTGTGGGCATAGGTTGATTTGCCAAGGAAAGATGTTACTGAAGTCCCTACCATAAATATATTTATGAAATACTTCTCTGTAGATTTTATTATGTAGATTAGTCATCCTTTAAATGGAATAAAAGAAAGTGAAACTCTTATTTCGCTGCCCAGTTATGCTCCATGGGATGCCCATGCATGGAGGGCAATGTTGAGGTGCCCTGGAGCTGGTATGGTCAGTGGGATAAGCCTAACAGGTAATGTCATCAAGTTGTGCTAACCCAATGTGTTCTTCTCACCTGTAGAGATGCAACCACTGCATGACGATAATTTCTCACAAGAGAACACAGCAGGACTTAACGTGCAGGTTTCTGAAGAGCCCACCCATTTGAGCCAGCATGTGATTGGGGACACTCATGCCTCGGAAGTTTCAACGAAGCCAAATGCTGAGAAAGACTTGGACCAGCATGTGATCCGGGACACTCATGCCTCGGAAGCGTCACCGAAGCCAAGTGCTGAGAAAGATTTGGACTGGCGTGTGATCGGGGACACTTACGCCTCGGAAGTGTCACCAAAGCCAAATACTGAGAAAGACTTGGACCCAGGTAAAGCTTGCTAATTCTTTTCTACAAAGTGGAGACATCATAAAGAAGGCCTTCTAGGAGATTCATTGTCAAAGGTAGGAGCTAGAGACTTGTTAAACTCAAATGAAAAAAGGATCCCAGAGCTAATTGAGAGAAAAGCAGGCATCAAGACAGATGGAGATCAAAAATAGGAAAGACACCAGAGACTGTAACTAACCTACAAACCAATGTTTGGCTGTCACTATCTTGTGTAAATTATTTCAATCTAAAATATTATTCTTAAAAGGCCTTATGCTCTAAAACAGTAGTTTTCAACCAGACCAGCAGCATCAGAAACTCGGGGGGTGAGACCAGCAGTCTGTGTTTAACAAGCCTACCAGGAAAGACTGACCTGATACAAATTACGGTTGGAGAACCACTGCTCTAAAACTCATAAATTCAGTTTTTCCTCTGCTTTACCCCTCTCTTTCCAAATAAAATACAGTGCAATGCAGTTCTTTTTTTGATTTGCTATCTGGACATGGTAAATAAAACTTCTTAAAATACAGGGAACAGGGTCCAAGTATGTTTACAGCATGAGCTCATAGGAGACAGTACAGAACACTGTAGTATGTAATAGTCCAGGATAGACTGACACGAAGAGTATTTCACCACAGTGCACAGTAAACATCCAGTGAGAGATGAGAATGTTTACTTTCCAGGCACAGTACCTAATATTCAGTGGATACTCAATCAGTATTTTTTTAAAAGAGAAACCATTCTTATTCTAAAGCACAAAATATCTGTTTTCCTCCCAATTCCAGGGCCAATTACAAGAGAAGACACTCCTATGGATGCTATTGATGCAAACAAGCAACTAGAGACAGCTGCCGAAGAGCCAGCAAGTGTCACAGCTTTGGAAAACGCAGCCCTTCTAATATATTCATTCATATTTTATTTAACTAAGTTGGTAAGTTTGACACATATTTTTTTAATTTTTTAACTAAAATGTTGATTATTACAGTTTTTAAGTTGATTTTGAGCATGAGGTGAAGAATTTAAATTGTCTTTATGAACATGACTCCTGATCCTTTGAGGAGAGATCCTGAAATGAGCCACAAGTGTGTGGCTTTAATGCACTCTTAGTTCAGCACATGAGGAGGCTTTGCTGTATGCTGGAGCTGGGCACAGGCACACCTGTCAAACATGGTTCTTCCTTTCAGGAACCTTTCAATTTAGCCAGGAGAGAAAGACATTCACTTGAAATGTGATATGATAATGGGCAGGAAGAGAAGTATTTACCTGATGGTAGAACAATCGATGGCATAAATTGGTTCATTGTGGAGGGAGAGTGGTAGGAAAGGCCAGAAGTTTGCTGAGACATGCTTTAAGCAGAGTTGAAAGATAGATGGGAGCTTGACTTGGAGTTGTCAAATAGAAGGGCTAGAGGAGGGAGATAGGCGAGGGTGGGGCAGGCAGCATGCAGTCAGACAGAAAACACATTCAGAGAAATGGAGGCATGAAGAAAAGGTTATTTGGGGAAGTCAGGGAAGCATGGGTAGTTGGTGTTTTCTTTTGTTGTTGTTTTTTTTTTAATTGAGACAGGGTCTTGCTCTGTAGCCCAGGCAGGAGTGCATTGGCGCGATCTCAGTTCACTGCAGCCTCTGCCTCCTGAGCTTAGTGATCCTCCTGCCTCAGTCCCCTGAGTAGCTGGGATCACAAGTGCACGCAACCATGCCTGGCTATTTTTTGTACAGGTGGGGTTTTGCCATGTTGCCCAGACTGGTCTCGAACTCCTGAGCCCATGGGAGCCCACCTTGGCCTCCCAAAGTGCTGGGATTACAGGCATGAGCCACTATTCCCCGCCAGTTGGTGGTGTTAAAGCGTGGAGTTAAGATTAGCTGGGCAGGGTGGTGCACACCTGTGATCCCATCCACTTGGGAGGCTGAGGCAGGAGAATCACTTGAGCCCTGGAGGCAGAGGTTGCAGTTATCTGAGATCGTGCCACTGCCCTCCAGCCTGGGCGACGGAGCAAGACCCTGTCTCAGAAAAAATAAAAATAAAAAAGTATGGAGTTAAGAGGGGGAAAATCTGTTGGAGGGACGCAGGGAAAGTCAGAAAGGAAATAAGGAAATTGTGTGCCATGGTGAGTGGTCAGACCATTGTTGGCAGAGATCCTTGGAAGATTTTAAGCAGGAAAGAGATTGTCAGGTCTGTTTCTTAGCAAGAGTCACTTATGGCAGAATATTTATTCAGATCTTTCTAAAGGGAGCCATGCTCCAAATGAGACATTTAATGTCTAGAAGCTTATCTAGGCTTTTTGGGACTTAGCTCCCCCTTGTGGTACTTGGTAGAATTTGACTTTTTTTTTCTTGGTAAATTAGAGGAATAAGCAAGCTCCCGAAGTTGGAGCTCAGGTTGCCCTTAGGGCTACAGAGAAAGTATGCTCCTCACCAAAGCCATTTCCTTTAGGTCCTGTTATTTCAAGACTCGAATAGGAAAGGGCATTTTTGATGTTTTTCTGTTAAAATCTATGGGTTTCAAGCCAAGATGATTTTATTTCAAATCCCAAAGCTATTGATTAGAAGTTTAGGGAAAATTACTAAACTTTGAACCTCAACTTTCTCATCTGAAAAATTTAGATAATACCTACTCCAATTGTTGGTAAGAATTAAATGACATGGTAATGTAAAATGTCTGGTGTAGCATCTGGCATTGTGTAAAATCTCATCCCTCACCTAATTCTCATTTGGATGGTCAGAGGGCATAGAAAGACATTGAATACCGGGGGGTTTCAGGGGAAAGACCACCAGGATGGAAAACAAGTAGGAAATCCAAACCATTTGTCAGTATTAGTCATGGTTGTGCTGGTGATAGTCACCTGGGTAAAGGTGTGTATTTTAATCTGTACAGTTGGAATAATGAAATTTTCAGGGATTAAGACAGTCTCAGAATTCAGAATTTTGTTTTCAGAATGAAATTATCACTTGAAAAATTTAACAGCCCCAGTTGTAGCAGGAATTCTTTATTAATCATATTTCTAGATACACACAGAGCCCTCTTCTAGGCCTGGGTTGGGGCATATAGGAGTGGTGTAGGATACAATCTGTGATTAGGGGATAACAGGGAATGACAGACATGAATGGCAAGATATAAAGGCACAGTGTTATAAGATGCCGACTTGAGAGGGATTGTCAAAAGAGGATTTTGATGGCTAAATATGTACCAGAAATTGTGCTAGGAATAAAAGATTCCAAGAGGTATAAAGTGTAATTCTGACTTTTGAAAGGCTTAAAAAAACTTCTCAGTAGTCATAGCAATTCCCTGTACTCTAATCCTGCCATTTTAGGACCTGTGCATCACCAGTTCCTAGTGTGAGCCGCCTACCTTGCAAGGCTATACATTCCTTTGTTGCCTAGTTCATTCTTATACTGACTCCAAATTTTCCTCCATGATTTCCTCTATAGAATCTAATTCTCTTTTTACATAGTAATCCTTTAAATATTTGAAGTTATATTTTAATTTATTTTAGCATTTTATCCTGGAAAATTTCAAATATACAAAAGCAGAGAATCCATGGGACCATCGCCCAATAATTCCCAAAAGTGACTGTACCATTTTATACTTCCATCAGCAATTAATGAAACTTCCATTTGACCACACCTCCCCTAACACTTGGTATTATCAGTCTTAAATTTTAGCTATTGTAGTGGGTGTGTCTTTGCGGTTTTAATTGTAATTGCTGATGATTAATGATACTGAGCACTTTTTCACGGCTTATTGGCCATACTTTTTGTGTGTCAGTTCACTCTGACTAGCTGGAATTCAAATGTCTCGCAGCCCTGTGACAACTCTGGGAATTGTTTAGCTTACAGTTGTTCTTTTTTCCTTTAGTTATTCTTTGCCCATCCTCACGGAGTCTTATCCTACACAGGTACTGTTTAGAATTCAGGCTGAGGCTGAAGGGGAGATCTCCTTGCATATTTCTGGAACTCTTTTTGTTCATAGTGTCCATCTTTTTTTTCTTTTGAGGCAGAGTCTTGCTCTGTTGCCCAGGTTAGAGTGCAGTGGTGCCTTCTCGGTTCATTGCATCCTCCACCTCCCGGGTTCAAGTGATTCTCCTGCCTCAGTCTCCTGAGTAGTTGGGATTACAGGTGCCCGTCACTGCGCCTGGCTAATTTTTGTATTTTTCAGTAGAGACGGGGTTTCACCATGTTGGCCAGGCTGGTCTCGAACCCTTTGGACATCACTTGATAATGCCAAGAATAATGAGTTGTCTAACTCATTATTTTGAAAATTGTTTAAAGAAAAAGAATCAAATATTTACCCTGCCTTAACTATACAAGCCAAATCTCAGTGTAAAGAATACTTGATCATAGTTTTCTCTTTGTAGAAATATCCCAGTCTTTAAATGAAGGAACAATATAAGATAATTTTAAAAAAAGAGGGACACCCAGATGTTAAATGCCTCCCGATGGAAGTACACAACATCTCCTATTAGGTATTCTTGACAAACAAAATTGAATTTGAATTTGACTACTGATCCAACTACCAATTCCCAGGAAATATAAAGAACCAGAGAAACATGTTACAATATACCAGGGGGATGTAGTCAATAAAATCTAGACCATCATACACCTTAGGAGCCAAACAGAACTGTTTCTTCAGTGAATGCACTGCAGTAACAACAACAATCACAGAAAGAACTCCATAGACAGCGTAACTGGTATGAGACTCACCCTCCCACTGAAAGCAATAAACAAACTAGACAAAATATATTTTAAAAACTTTTTCACATAGAGAACAACAGGCAGCACAAAATTATGACCCCTGAGAGAAAGGAAACAAATAGGTGAGCTCTACAACCTCCCAGCTTTCTACCTGGCGGTACTTTCTTGACCTCAGTGCAGGGATGGGGAACACAAGCAGAGTACACCAATCTTGCAGAGGAGGCAGAGATCAAAGTTCAGGGAGACTGAGACATCTGAAATATGCAGGAAAAGGTACCAGAAAGATGGATACTATGGGCTGGGCGTGGTGGCTCATGCCTGTAATCCCAGCACTTTGGGAGGTTAGGAGTTCGTAAGCATGTGTGTAACAGAACTACTCAAAGTCACAGAAATCATCTAAGTGATCAGAAGGAATGGTTTTTGACACAGGGCTAGAAATAGTGCCTGGAAAACCTAATAATAGTAGGGAGATCCGGAGTTCTTAGAAGGGTCTTGCCTCTGACTAAATGCTACTAATGTCTTGCCTGACAAATTTTAAGACTCAAAACCAAACTGTTTCCAAGTAATTGAATTGCATCCTAGAGCAAAGCTCAAGGATATGTGTTCGTAAGCATGACATACAATCAAAGATTATCAGGCATGCGAAGAAGCAAGAAAATATGACCCAGGATGAGGAGAAAAATCAAACCATCAAAGCCAACTAAGAACTGCCAGAGATGTTAGATTTAGGCAAGAGTATTAAAACAGTGACTATTCCTGTATTTTGGATGTTAAAAAAGTAAGGAGAGACATGAAAGAGTTGTTTTTTAAAAAGACCCAAATCAAAGTTCTGGAGATGAAAAACTACACAGTGCCTGAGACGATAAATGCACCAGAAGGGATTCGTGCCAGAGTAGCCACTGTAGATGAAAAGATTAGTGAACTGGAAGATACAGCAATAGAAGCTATCCTCGATGAAACACAAAGGGGGAAAAAGACCCTGAGAAATGTGAACATAGCATCAGTGACCTGTGGGACACTGTCAAGCAGCCTAATAGATGTATAACTGGAATTTCTGTAGAAGAGGGGAGAAAAGGCATTTGGAAAAATATTTGAAGAAATAATGACTGAAATTTTTCCAAAATTTATGAAAACTGTAAAGCCACAGACCCAAGAAGCTAAGTGAAACCCATAGCACAAGAAGCATGAAGAAAACTGCTCCAAGGTCTGTCATAATCAGATTGCTCAAAACAGAGCAGAAAGGCATTTTACACAGAGAGAGAGGAACTATGTCATGGATAACATCAGACTTCTTGTCATTAATAAGGCATGAGAGCATACAATGGAGTAATAGCTTTAATATACTTGAAGAGCAATACTGTTGACCTGCAACATCAAACCCGGCAAAATTCTTTCAAAACCAAAGGTGATGAAATGAAGACCTTTTCTGACAACAACATACAAGAGCTGAAAGAATTCACCAACACACTTGCACCATAAGAAAGGTTAAAGGAAGTCCTTTAGGCTGATGGAAAATGACAATATGGCACTACACAAAGGAGTGAAGAATGCCAGATGATAACCTTGTGGATAAATATATAAAACTATTTTCTTATTATTTAAATATCTTTAAAAGTTAATTGACTTTAAAGACAAATATCAGTATAATATGGGGTTTAGAAAATATGTAAAAGTTAAATGTGTGATAATAGTGTAAAGGTCAGAAGAGGGAGAAATGGTAGTAACTATCATAAAGTTTTTATTATATAAATGAAATAGTGTAGTGTCATTTGAAGATAGACTGTGATAAGTTGAGAATGTATACTATAAACCCTATAAAGCAACCACTAATATAACAGTTATAGCTAATCGGCCAATAAATGAGATAAATTGGGATAATTAAAAAGACTGATAAGGAGGCAGAATAAGAGAAAGAAGATGGGAACAAAGAACAGGTGGGACAAATTGAAAAAAAGAGGATGCTAAACTTTTAACTATATCAGTAATCACAGTAGGTGGAACTTGTCTACATACTCCAATTAAAAGGAAAAGTTTGTCAGATTGGGTAAAGAAGCAAGACCTAACTAGATGTCTATAAACTTTATATAAAAAGATAGAAAAAAGTTCAAACTAAAAAGATTGAGAAAAGATATCCCATGCTAACACTAGTCAAATGGAAGCTGGAGTGGCTATATTAAACCAAAGAAGATTCCAGAGCAAAGTACATGACTAGGGATAAAGAAAGTCCATTTCTTATGATAAAATGATCCATTAATTAAGAGGATATAGAAATCCTAAATGAATGTGCTCCTAATAATGTATCTTCAAAACACATGAAGCAAAAATGGATAGAACGACAACGAAAAAAAATAAATTTACAATTATAATTGGAGATTTCAGTACCCCTTCTCAATAACTGATAGAATAGGAAGTCAATAAGGATCTAGAAGTTATGAACATCATCATTAACCAACTTGACCTTATTGATGTTTATAGAACATTCCACCCAAGAAGAGCATCATACATATACTTTTTAGTACACATGAAGCATTTACCAAGATGAACTATATTATCAGCCATAAAACAAGTTTAATGAATATAAAATGATTCAAGTAGTACAAAGTGTGTTCTCTTCACAATATAATTAAGTTAGAAATCAATAATGGAAATATCTGGAAAATCCCCAAATATTTGGAAACTAGGTGACACACTTTTTTCTTATCATCTTATGAGTTTAAAAGGAAAAGGAGAAATTAGTATTTTGAGATGAATGAAAATGAAAACAGGCCAGGCACAGTGGCATCCTAGCACTTTGGAAGGCTGAGGCAGGAGGATCACTTGTGCCCAGAACTTCGAGACCAGCCTGAACAACATGGTCAAATACTGTTTCTACAGAACACACACACACACACACACACACACACACACACAAAAGCTGGGCATGGTGGCACATGTCTGTAGTCCCAGCTACTCAGGAGGCTGAAGTGGGAGGGTTGCTTGAGCCCAGGAGATCGAGGCTGCAGTGAGCAGGGATTGCACCACTGCACTCCAGCCTAAGTGACAGAATGAGACCTTGTCTCAAGAAAGGAAAAAAGAATAAACACAATAAAATGAAAACAAATATATCAAGTGTGTACAATGTCACCAAAGCACTAGTGGGAAATGTATAGCACTACCTATATTAGAAAAAAAAAAGGTCTCAAATAAGTGACTTCATTTTCCACTGTAAGAGACTAGAGAAAGAAGAGCAAACTAATCCTCAAGTAAGCAGAAGAAAAGAAATAATGAAGATAAGAGCATAATTTAATGAAATAGAAAACAAAAGGAAAAGAGAGAAAATCAATGTAACCAAAACCTGGTTCTTTGAGATTAATAAAATTGATTAACCATAGCCAAAGTGAACAGGGAAATAATGTAGGGAATACAGATTACCAATAGCAGCAATCAGAAAGACATCACCACAGATTCTTCAAATGTTAGAATTATAATGGAATATTATGAGCAATTTACATCAACTAATTTGACAATTTAGATGAAGAAATTCTGTCTAAGACACAGACTGCAAAAGCTCATTCAGGAAGAAACAGATAACCTTATGACTATTAAATAAATTGGATTTACAGCTAAAAACCTTGCCAGAAAGAAAACCCCATGCCCAGATGGCTTCACTGCTGAATTCTATTAAACTTACGAGGAAGAAATAATACAAGTTCTACACAAACTCATCTATTAAACTGAAGAGCAGAAAATACTTCCCAGCTCATTGTATGAAGCTAATGTTACCAGGATATCAAAACAAGGCAAAGACAAAGACAAGTAAGAAAGAAAACCACAGACCAGTATCTCTCATCAACATTGGTATAAAAACTCTAAACAAAAATTTTAGCAAATCAAATCCAACAATATATAAAAAGGAAAATACTCTATGACCAAATAGAATTTATACTGAGAACATGAAGTTTCTTTAACATTTGAAAATCAGTGTAATTAACCATAATGACAAACTTTAAAAAGACAATCCATATGTTCAGTTCAGTAAACACCGAAAACCACTTCGAAAAAAATCTAAAATTGATTACTGTGTAATTTAAAAAACAATAAATTTATCAACAAACTAAGAATGGAAGGGAACTTAAATCGCTTTTATGAAAGATTTAAAATGAACATCATACTTAATAGTAAATGATGGAATGTCTTCCCCTCAAGATCCGGAAGTGAAACAAGAATGTCTACTCTCGTTACATCTGTTCAGTGTTGTAAGGCAATAGCCAGTGCACTAAGGCAAGAAAAAGAAATAAAATGCATCCAGATTGGGAAAGAAGTAAAATTGTCTTTTTTTGCAGACAACATGCATAAAATCTGGTGGGATGTAGAAAAAATCTGCTAGATAAGTACTAAGTTTAGTAAGGTTGCTAGATAAAGATTTACATCTAAAAGCAATTGTATTTATATGTACTAGCAACGAACAATTGGAAATTGAAGTTAAATTCCATGTACAATAGTATCAAAAATATGGAGTACTTATGGATAAATGTGGCAAAAAGTGTGTAAGACATATGCATTGAAAACTATAAAATATTGCTGATAGAAATTAAAGAAGACCTAAATACATGGAGAGATAGACCTTGTTTATGAGTCAGAAGACTATATTGTTAAGCTGCCCAATTTGATCACTTGCATTAACATAACCCCAATTAAAATCTCAGAAGGATGTTTCTTAAATGACAAGCTGATTCTACAATTCATATGGAAAATGCAGAGGACCTCGAATAGCCCAAGCATCATGTAATTTCAAGACTTATTATAAAGCTCTAGTAATTAAGACAGCAGATGAATAGACCATTGGAACAAAATAGGAAATCCAGAAATAGATTTATACATGTATGACAATGGACTTCTGACAAAGGTGGAAAGACAATTAAATGGAAAAAGGAAAGTCTTTTCAACAAATGGTACCCAAACTATTAGATATTTATATGCAAAAAATTGATCCATACCTCACATCATGTACATAAATTAACTCAAAGCGGATCATAGACTTAAATGTAAACCCTAAAACTATAAAACTTCTAGGAAAAATTAAGAGAAAAATTTTGTTGAACTTGGATTAGGCAAAGATTTCTTACAGTTGACATCAAAAGTATGATTCATAAAGAGAGAGGGATAAATTGGAAGTCATCAAAATTAAAAACCCTGGCTCTAAAAAACACTGTTATACAAACTACAGACTGGGAAAGAGTCACTGCAAAGCATCTATCTGATAAAATATTTGTATTCAGAATACATAAAGAACTTCAACATTCATCTAAAAAAATGTAATACAGTAAAATTACACTTTACCAAGGAAGATATACCAATTGCAAGTAAGCACATTAAAAAATGTTCAGCATAATTATCAGGGAAATGCCAATTTAAAGCAGAATGAGTTACCACTACACACTTATTATAATGGCTAAAATTTTAAAAAATGATTATACCATGTGTTGGAGAAGATGTGCAGGAAATGGAAGTATCATACACTGCTGGTGGGGATGTGAAGTGGTACAGCTATCTTGGAAAACAGCTTGTCAGTTTCTTAAGAAGGTATACCTACACTGGGCATATGATCCAGCCATTCTTCTCCTAAACATTTACCTGAGACACATTTACCCAAGTGAAAATAAATTATACATGCATAGAAAGACTTGTAGATCAATGTTTTTGACAGTTTATTTTTTCTGCCCAGCTGGCACATTTATTGGCATTAAACATAAGACCTTTCCCTTCCCTGGCACCAGGAAGCCACGCCCAAGGGGTATCCCTCTGTGCCATTTCTGCACCAAACTCTCAGGTCTTAGTAGTAGCCTGAGCTGCCCCCAGGGCTCTGGGCTGCTGAATCGTCTGACTCATTTCCATGACAGCCAGTTTCATGGCGTGCTCCTGGAGAGCTGGTGGATTTTCTCCATCTGCTTGGTTAGGAAGTCTGTCTTCCTCTTGAAGAAGTCCTTGGCATCCTCAGCTATCTTATCTACATAGTACCCAGTTCGTACATCGATGAGCACATGTTCCACATCATGCAGCTACTCAGGGACATACATCGAACTCGTCAGTGGGACGAGTAATTCTCTTCCTTCGTTGCTCTTACTCAGCATGTTCAGACAGTCCTTGGCTTCTGCATACTTGGTCTGTACCACTTTGAGCTGGGCAAAGGACGTGGACAAGAACTCCACTTCCTGGTCCAGCTGGTTCTTGAGCATTTCTAGCTATGGCAGATTCATCTCCGTGATAGTCTTGGAAGTTTTATTTATAAAAGCCTAAAAGGAAAAAATCAAATATCCATCCATAGATGACAGATAAACAGGTTATGGCACACCCATACAATGAAATGCTACTCAGCAATAAAAACAAATGAACCATTATAGGTATGTGCAGCAATGTGGGTGAATTTCATATTATGCTGAGAGAAGCCAGAGAAAATACAACCATGCATTACTACATACATATAAAACTTTAGGAAATGCAAACTACTCTATTATGACAGAAATTCTGTTTCAGGGGCAGGAAGGGGTGAAAAGGAGCAGGAGATTACCAAGGGAATAAGGAGACTTTGGGAGGTTCACTATGTTGGTTGTGATGATGGTTTCACAGGCATATTCATATGCAAAACTGATCAAACTGTGTACTTTAAAAACATATAACGTATTGAATGTCATATCTCCCTCAAAGCTATAAAGAAAAAAATCCTGACTTTCTTAGATAAAAGTAGTAGTCTCTACTTTTCTCTACCTTTAAAAAAATGTATTCTGACAGCATGCCCTAGCAGTATATAAAATTACTTTCTTTTATAGCTTCACAGTATACTTTGTTGTGTTCAATATGTCTTTCATTCATGGCCATTTTGGTTGTTTCTAGTCTTTTGTTATAAGTAATGCTGGAATAATATAGTTTTGTGCATATATTTTTTCAGCATTTGTTGTTATATCCCCAGTATCTTTGAGATAGATCTTTAGAAGTGGGATTGTTGAGTCAGTAGATAAATATACAAGTTATTTCTGGAAACGTTGCCAAATCATAGGGGTTGTATGATTTTATATAGAGATCAGCATAGAATGAGAGTGCCTGCTTCCTCCACATTCTCTCACCTATAGAGTGTGTTGTCAAATGTTTGGATCTTGCCAAGATAAGTGAGAAATCATATTTCATTGTAGGGTCAATTTGTATTTCTTGTATTATGAGTAAGGCAGAGCATGTTTCCATATGTTTTTAAATTATTTGCATTTCTTTTCCTGGGATCTGTTCATTACTTCAGCCCATTTTTCTATAGGTTTGCTGGTGGCTATCTTCTTATTTGTAAAGCACTTTATATTTTAGGAATATTAATCCTTCATAATATGTTACAAATATTTTTTCTTAGGTTACCATTGCCAAACTTGGATTATTTTGCAATTTTTGTGGATGGGGTTGGGCGTTTTTTTTGTTTTTCAGTAATCAAATTTACAAATCATTTTCTTTGTTGCTTTCGGATTTTGATACATAATTAGGAAGGTCTTGCCCACTCACATAATACACAGAGACAGTCACTCAATTTTTTCAACTACTTGTTTTCATTTTTTACATTCAGGTTTCTGATTAACTTGGAATTTATGAACAATGAGAAAAAGATCCAGTTTTATTTTCCATATTGTTATCTAGATATGTAATACCACTTATTAAAAAGTCTGTTAACCAGCTGACTTGCTGTATCCCAAATTTCCAGTGCAGTGGGGTCTATTTCTGGATTTTTTATTCTGCCCCGTGGTGGGTCTGCATTCTTGGGCCAGTACCATACTGTTATTACAGATCCTGCCCTCCTCTTGTACCACACCGTTCATCTATCTTCTTTCTGAGGGTTTTCCTGCGTGTTCTTGCTTGATTGTTCCTCTGAGTTGACTTTATATTCAACTCGAAGATAAACCTTTAAAGGTCTAAAAATGGTATTTTTATCTACAGATACGATTTTTTTCCCCCACAGATTAAATGTCCCCGGTTTCTTCAACTTTTGGAACGTGATTTCCATACTATTCATTATCCTTGTCCTTTTTCACAAGTCATGTAATCTTAAGATGTGGCCGGCCACTTGTAGTCCCAGCTTCTCAGATGGCTTGAGCCCTGGAGTTTGAGTCCAGCCTGGGCAACACAGAGAGACTCCCTCCCCTTTCCCGTAGCCACATCTAAAAAAAAAAAAGTGGGACCCATAACTGAACCCATGTGCATGGGGGGTGACACGATGACATGACTCCTGGGTAAGGCTTTTTAATAAGAGTGTCGGCAAGAATGTGAGACGGCCAGTGCAATGGAGGTCGGGAGGCGGAACGCTAAGCAGAGGACTGAGTGGGCAAGGAAGAAAGGCCGCGCACGGCAGCGGCGC
This sequence comes from Colobus angolensis palliatus, assembly GCF_000951035.1. Classification (NCBI taxonomy): domain Eukaryota; kingdom Metazoa; phylum Chordata; class Mammalia; order Primates; family Cercopithecidae; genus Colobus; species Colobus angolensis. The sequence goes on from NW_012121932.1 coordinate 10,153,697, forward strand.
CCCATCTGAGCGGTGGTCCTTCCACGCTGTGACAGGAAGGGTCAGCTCCGGGCCGGCACAAGAGGCCTGCCTTTCTCCTTTTCCCCAGCTGCCGCCCACAATCCTCCTCTACGTAAATCCCTGCCTCCTTACTCCGGGGCTCTGTAAGTTGCAGGCTCCTGGCGGAAGCGCCAGTCACTTCCGCCTCCCTTACTTGGAGTCTTCCGCTCCCCATTCGCTCTTCTCCCCTGCCCCCTCGACAGTTGGTTCCGTCCGCTCTGGCCCCGCCCTCGCGGGCCGACTCTTTTGGTGCCTTGACAGGCGCCAGGGGCAGTGGCTGATGACGTGCTTTGTAGGCGGCATAAAGCGAAAGTGCCGGCAGCGGTGGAAGGCGAAGTTCAATCTGAGAGTCCGCCCCCTGAACTGGGGCCTTTCCGGAGGAGGAAGCTCTGAAAGACAGGGGACCCAGTGCCATTCCCCCTGGGAATTGTCGCTTGCATTCAGCTGTTCTACACAATGGACTCAGTACCTGCCACTGTGCCTTCTATCACCGCTACCCCGGGGGACCCGGAACTTCTGGGACCCCTGTCGGTGCTCTACGCAGCCTTCATAGCCAAGCTGCTGGAGGTGACAGCCCCCATTCCCAGGGAGGGACTCAAGCTGTCACAGGCGGGTGGATGAGTGCTGAGCAGAGTGGGTGCATTGATTGTGCAAAGGAGAAATGGAGTGTGTCAGATCCGAGGAAAGCAAGACGTTTCTATGCTGTTTAGGGAGGCAGGTGGGAGTGTTTGAGACGGTTTCATCCTTTTTTTTTTTTTTTTTTTTTTT
>NW_012121932.1:10156057-10194808 GCF_000951035.1 Colobus angolensis palliatus
CGCCCGGCCGGTAAATTCTTAAGTGGGTAAGACAACACATATAATCTCAATGGGAAAACTTCAGTTTATATGTCCCTTATATCAAAATCTAAATATTAGGAATTAAGTGGGTCTTTATTTCAACTCACAAAGGAAAAAAAGGAAGAATTAGGTAGGTCATATGTACAGTGTTAGTAGAACTAGGAATTCTTAGAGCCATCCTGAAAAATAGTTTCATGATGTGTATCATAAGCCTTAAAAATGGTTTTAGCCTTTTATATTGTATTAATATCATGTCTAGTAATCAATCCTAAAGAAATAACCAGTCAGCCAGGCACAGTGGCTCAACGCCTGTAATCTCAGCACTTTGGGAGTCTGAGGCAGGCGGATCACTTGAGGCCAGGAGTTTGAGACTAGCCAAGCCAACATAACGAAACCCCATCGCTTTTTTTTTTTTTTTTTTTTGAGACGGAGTCTTGCTCTGTTGCCCGGGCTAGAGTGCAGTGGCCGGATCTCAGCTCAGGGCAAGCTCCACCTCCTGGGTTTACACCATTCTCCTGCCTCAGCCTCCCGAGTAGCTGGGATTACAGGCGCCGCCACCTCGCCCGGCTAGTTTTTTGTATTTTTTTTTTTTTTAGTAGAGACAGGGTTTCACCGTGTTAGCCAGGATGGTCTCGATCTCCTAACCTCGTGATCCGCCTGTCTCGGCCTCCCAAAGTGCTGGGATTACAGGCTTGAGCCACCGCGCCCGGCCACGAAACCCCATCTCTACTAAAAATACAAAAATTAGCGGGGTGTTGTGGCACATGCCTGTAATCCCAGCTACCCGGGATGCTGAGGCAGAGAATTGCTTGAACCTGGGAGGCGGAGGCTGCAGTGAGCCGAGATGCACCACTGCACTCCAGCCTGAGTGACAGAGGGAGAGTCCTCCATCTCAAAAAAAAAGCAAAAAACAAAAAACAAAGAAAGAAATAACCGATCGTGCGTTAAATATCTTACATGGCCAGGTGTGGTGGCTCACACCTGTAATACTAGCACTTTGGGAGGCAGAGGCGGGTGGATCACATAAGGCCAGGAGTTCGAGACCAGCCTGGCCCACAAGACAAAACCCCGTCTCTACTAAAAATACAAAAATTAGCCGGGGGTGATGGCAAGAGCCTGTAATCCCAGCTACTCAGGAGGCTGAGGCAGGAGAATCGCTTGAAACAGGGAGGCAGATCATGCCACTACAGTCTAGCCTAGGCAGCAAAATGAGACTCTGTCTCAAAAAAAAAGTTGTAAATATCTTACATAAGAGCATTCAGTAGAACAATATTTATTAGAGTGAAAACTTTGACACAACCTACTGTGATTCACAGTGGGAAAGTTGTTAAATTATTGTATGTTCATATAATGGGATATTAGGCTGCTTGATATAATTCAAAGACATAGGGGCACAACAAATACTCACAATTTAACATGAAGTAGAAGAAAAGTAGAAACCAAGACTTTAAGGTATAGATAAACTGTATATTACATCAATATACACACAGAAAATAAATGCTGCAAGGAAATACAACAAAATGATAAAAATTCTTATATCTAGGAGATGAGGTAAGTTTTCAGTTTTTAAAAAATGTGTATTTCCCAGATTTTCTGATTTGGTCATGTACTGTTTTACTCAGAAAATATATTTTTATTTGGAAATACAAATTATATCCTGTGTAAAGACACACCATTAATTTTTTTATCTTCTGTGCAGAATTTGTCTTTCAGACTTAAACATATGTATGTATAAGTATGTATACTCATACTTATATAATATTTATGATTATACTATGTAGCATTCGGCTTCATAGTTATTTAACATAATTGGGAGAAGATTATTTTGTGTAAATGAACTTTGCAGATGAAAAGCTTTCTATTGAAACTTCACAGTTAAAATGGCCAAAATTATTGTGTGCCAATCTTTCTAAAACTGAGTACTCTTTTTCTGATTTCATAATTATGTCACATATATCATCATTAATAAATTTTCTCTGCTTTCACAATTGATTGTAAAATTACTTAAACAGAAGGGTCTTTTCTCCTGTGAGGCCTTCTCTAACCTCGTGGTGTTTTTCCTCAGATAAAAAGGGAGAATCAAAGGGTAAATGGAAGGGGAAAAGGTGAAAACATTTTACATTTCCCTCTCGTTTCTCCTATTTGTTAATAAAAAATTCTGACGCCATTTTCATTTTTTAGAAAGTTGTATAGGCTCTGTGTCCTAACTGCCGTTCCTCAGCACTTGACTTTTGGAACCTTGGTCTCTACTTGCCTGTTAGTTTGGGTGAAATGGAGCAGAGGAAGTTTACTCTCATTAGCAAGGCCGCGACATTAGAGAGATAGTAATTTCTTTCCATGTTGGAATTTTCTGAATGCATATTCCTATAACAATGGCATTATAAGTGAGATTTAAATACTGTAACTATTATGTATGCAGTATATTAATTACTATATACAGTAATACAGTATATTATGTAAACAGTATATTTGCTGAGATTATGGATGATTTGTGGACTGGTGTTGGTATCTCATCAACATAATATTTGAAAGGGAAAATATGTTCTGGGTTGCAAAGAAATTTAGTAATACTCTTTTTAAGAAATTAGTTACTGCTTAGATTTTCTTGTCCTATAATTTAGTGCTGTCTTTAGGGGATGATTTGGGTTTTGCCCTTTCAGGAAGATGATAGTTGTCATTTCTCTTGTTGCTTATGCATTTTCCTCTAGCAGTCTTCCCTTCCGTGTCAGGTTTATGAGCACTGTTTTTAGTGGTCTAGGAAAATCAAATGATCTAGCTAAGTATTAATAGAACTATTTTAAAATTCAGCCAGTAGTCAATTTTGAATAGGATTTCTGAGATGTTTTCTGGTGAGCAAAAGAGGTGTGTGTCTTAGTACAAAGATCATACCTTTAATTTTGTTTCCTCAGAGTCTTTTTGAGTAGCCATTGTTTTTAGATTTCATTCTGGCTATTTGGAGCTGTCAAATAAATAAAATGTTAATATATTTATTACAAAAATATTAGCCATTTCTGTTATTCAAATTAAGTGCTCATTTCATAAAACTGGTGCTCATTTAGATATATAAACATGTCTTTAAGCTGCAGAGTAAGATATTTACCTTAGTGCTTTATCTGTCAGACTACAACATACCACTACTGGTTACATTTGAAATGCTTTTTAACCTTTTTAAATTTTTTTCATCTTGTGGATTCATGCTAAACCAAACTATTATTAAACTCTCATTTGGTTACAATTCTGACAGTTGTATTAGAAACTATGTACATCTGTTAATAAAATGTTTGACATCAAATTTAATTTTATTTTTCTTTTCTAGGTGAAGAGTAGAGTATATCAAGGTAAATCTTTTGGCTTATTTTGTACTATTCTTTCTGTATTGGTGTTTGATATGGGTTTTATATATAAGTAGTTTTAGTGACTTCTGATATCTGACTGACTTATGGCTTCTGAAAACTTTACTATTCCTAGGTTGCCAGGTTGGGTGATAGAGGAAATGGTGATGCTACCAACTGAGATAGGAGATGAAGAGGAACAAATTGCGGGAGTAGGGAGAAGATAATTAATTTGAAGCAGATTGACCTTAAATGTTGATGTAGTACCAATTTATTCCATGTGACCAGTGTTTCTGTGCTAATGATTTAGTCAGTACATTAAATATTTATTTAAGTAGATAATTTGAGGACTAGAAATGTCAATCAGCATAACTGCATTTTCTATTTCTCTTTGCAAATGACATATTTGAAGTGATGCCATTTTCTGAGAAGAAAGATGCTTCATGCAGGGAGGAATACTGAGCTATAACATTTTACTGTATTTCCCATCTTGGAAATAAATTAGACACTCATTGAAATAAAGGTTCTTATTATATTTTTCTTAAATTGTAACAGTATTTTTACATCCTTATTCTTGTTAGCAGATTGCTTTTTGTATTAATCTGTTTTCACACTGCTGTAAAGAAATACCCAAGGCCAGGTGTGGTGGTTCACGCCTGTAATCCCAGCACTTTGGGAGGCCAAAGCAGGAGGATTGCTTGAGCTCAGGAGTTCGAGACCAGCCTAGGCAACATGGAGAAACCCCGTCTCTATTAAAAAAAAATACAAAAGTTAGCTGGGTGTGGTGACACACATCTGTAGTCCCAGCTACTCAGGAGGCTGAGGCAGGAGAATTGCTTGAGCTTGGGAGGTGGAGTTTGCAGTGAGCTGAGATTGTACCACTGAACTCCAGCCTGGGCAACAGAGCAAGACCGTCTCAAAAAAAGAAACACCTGAAACTGGGTAATTTATAAGAAGTTTAATTAGCTCATATTTCTGCAGGCTATAGGAAGTATAGTGGCATATGCTTCTGAGGAGGCCTCAGGGAGCTTTTACTCATAGCAGAAGGCAAAGTGAGAGCAGGCCTTCTTACATGGTGGGAGCAGGAGCGAGAGTTAGCGGGGAGTTGCTGCATACTTTTAAACAACCAGATTCCACAAGAACTCAGTCACCATCATAGAACAGCAGCACAGGGATGGTGATAAACCACTTGTGAGAAATCTACCCCTGTGATCCAATCACCTTCCACCAGGCCCCACCTGAACACTGGGGACACTGGGGGCTATAATTTGACATGAGATTTGGTGGAGATACAGACCCAAACCATATCACTTCTTAAAACCATAATAGTTATGCTAAGAAGTTCTTTTTCCTGATAGTGCCAGATAACATGTCTTTGCTGCTGATTCATTGGGTAATTCAGTTTCATTTAGTGATCATAATAACCTCATTTTTTTTCTTTTTTCAGTCACGGAACAGCAAATTTCTGAGAAGTTGAAGATTATCATGAAAGAAAATACAGAACTTGTACAAAAATTGTCAAATTATGAACAGAAGGTATAGTTATTCTTTTTTTTTTTTCCCCATGGTCCCAGCTTGAATTATTTTCACCTATCTTATAGTTCAGTTACTATGGTATTTTTAAATAATATTTATTATTCCATTAATTCCTATAAACCATCCAGATCTTAAGCAGTCATATGTGTAAAGTACTGTTTTCCTCTGTAAGAGGTCAGTCACTTGAAATTGAGTTCTGGTAGCACTATACTTTATATTTCTGGATTCTGAATGCTTTATTTTATGCAGATCAAGGAATCAAAGAAACATGTTCAGGAAACCAGGAAACAAAATATGATTCTCTCTGATGAAGCAATTAAATTTAAGGTAAAAACTTATTTTGGGGATTACATTTTAAAACGAAAGTATAAGTAATGAGTATAACTAACCTTAATATCTTTTTTGTAGGATAAAATCAAGACACTTGAAAAAAACAATGAAATTCTGGGTGACGCAGCTAAAAATCTTCGTGTTATGTTAGAGTCAGAGAGAGAACAGAATGTCAAGAATCAGGACTTGGTAAGAGTTTTGCTGCTAAGTGTTACTAACAGTTTGGGTTTTGAACTCTTTTGTAGATTGAGTTGAACTCTTTATTTTCCTTGCTGTTCAGGGAAGTTGCACCTACTTCTGTCCATTTTTGTGGAGTTTTAAGTACTTACACAAGAAGTTATTCTTATGGGCCTAGGAAGTATTTTGGTTCTCAACCCTCGGTAATTGTCATATTGCTTGGCTCTGCCCTCTGAAACATGTGGAACAACTAGGAAACCACAACCCAGTTGAACAGTCCTTGTGTTTTGTTTTGCAAAGTTTTTTTTTTTTTTTTTTTTGCCGTAAACATTTTACAAATAGAATAGTTTTAGAATGACCTAGAAGTTGCAAAGATAGTAGAGAGTGTTCCCATAAATCCCACACCCTCTGATGACCTCACTGAGGTAGTATTGCCACATTTCTTCACTGTAAAATTACTTTTTTTTTTTTTTTTTAACTTTTTGCAATAATGTACCCTTTGGAAGGAAGTTACTAACAGCCCACGGTGAAAAAGGGTTATGCTCCGTCCCGTTGAGGAGCCAGAATCTTCATAAATTATCTAGAATTCTTCTATATGGGTGATCTGTCTAGTCTCACTCTAGTCCTACCATTTTTAATTTAGGCAAGAGCATTTTTATTTTTATTTTTATTTTTTTTATTTTTTTTTGACACGGAGTCTCGCTCTGTCGCGCAGGCTGGAGTGCAGTGGCCGGATCTCAGCTCACTGCAAGCTCCGCCTCCAGGGTTCACGCCATTCTCCTGCCTCAGCCTCCCGAGTAGCTGGGACTACAGGCGCCCACCACCTCGCCCGGCTAGTTTTTTGTATTTTTTTTAGCAGAGACGGGGTTTCACCGTGTTATTAGCCAGGATGGTCTCGATCTCCTGACCTCGTGATCCGCCCGTCTCGGCCTCCCAAGGCAAGAGCATTTTTAAAGTACCTTGGGGATTTTTTTTCTCTTGCTACAAGAAAAAAAAAAGTCACATTGATTTGAACTGTTTACTTAAAAGTTTTTTCAGTTTCTCTTCTTTCACCTTTTAGTCTGGTCATCTACCACATTTTATTCTAACCAGGAAGATTGTGTATGCCATGAAATATTTATGCCTTCGATTATTTTCCCTTACCTCTTTAAGTTCTTGATTTTTCCCTAGGGCAAAACTGAAGCACCTGCTTTTACCTGAAACATAGCGGATGGCTCTGGGACATACTTTGTTGATGTTTCTTCTTTTCAGTACATATCCCAGTGTTTCTACTGAAATCCTAGTATGCATTTTGTGTTCTGTTTTTACATGGCAGATATCAGAAAACAAGAAATCTATAGAGAAGTTAAAGGATGCTATTTCAATGAATGCCTCAGAATTTACAGAGGTAAGGCTGACTATAATTCCTGAAGGATATTAATACTATATTATAGTTTGATTGCAGAGCAAAAGTTTGATGTGTGCTAAAATGTGCAAAAAATGAACACTACATAATGTTGGGCAGGGAAAGTAACTTTTTTTGATTTTCTTTGGAATTAATTCACTAATAGGAGTGTTTTGCATTAGGTTCAGATTGCACTTAATGAAGCTAAGCTTAGTGAAGAGAAGGTGAAGTCTGAATGCCATCGGGTTCAAGAAGAAAATGCTAGGCTTAAGAAGAAAAAAGAGCAGGTAAAGGAAAGTGTGTGTCGTAGGTCATGTAAAATAGAGAACCCAGTATCATACCTCTTTTCTCAGACCCATTTTTAAGGTAATATATGTGCAGGATTCTGCTTTTAGATATGCAGAGTTTAAACTGTGCTTCCAAACTTGAGTGTAGGTATACATTCTCTATCTGTTCTGGATTTTCTGTTCTGTACAATTTATTTTGGCTATCAGAGTGTGTAGTCTTGTTTTGTCAAACACCAATTGCTGTTAACTTGAGTAGCCTCCGGTGGGTAATAGACTGGCTTTTTAGACCTAAGAGTTAGATATTTTATAACCCTCCTTTGAGTAGTTACTGCTTCACTGGCCAAGGGAAGGTTACATGAGCAGGAGTCTGGACTTGGGAGATAGTAGGATGAGCCCTTCTGTTCCTTCTGGAAGTGAATTATTTGAATTGGCTACCATTTTCTGAAGGATGCAATAAACGAGATCCAATTTCCTGGACAGCTCTGATGTTCTCACTGTAGCTCTGAGGGTTGGGACCACTCTCTCCTCCCGCTTAACTGAGGTCTTAGCCCATAGTGATAGGCCAAGGAGAGGCATGGCTCCTTATTTCCCTGTCTCATTCACTTGGTCCTAATGTCTCCAGTACAAAAGCCCTAACCTGTGGGAATCTTGTGTTTTAACTTTTCAGTTGCAGCAGGAAATCGAAGACTGGAGTAAATTACATGCTGAGCTCAGTGAGCAAATCAAATCATTTGAGAAGTCTCAGAAAGATTTGGAAGTAGCTCTTACTCACAAGGATGATAATATTAATGTAAGTACATTCTCATGAATACAAGCTTAATTCTTGTGAATTATCATGAAATCTGTAGAATTAAATGGAAAAACTCTTAATGCCCTTTGACTTCTTTTCTAGGCTTTGACTAATTGCATTACACAGTTGAATCGGTTAGAGTGTGAATCTGAATCTGAGGGTCAAAATAAAGGTGGAAATGATTCAGATGAATTAGCAAATGGAGAAGTGGGAGGTAAGATTAGTCCCAAGGAGGATGGACCCGTTTTGCCTTCCTGTCTTTAAGTGCACCAGTGCTACTTTTCACCTGGCTGAATTTCCTCTTAAGCTTTCTAGTTGTAAACACATATCATTGGATTTGAATGTATGTCTGCTTGCATTGGGCAGAGGTGGATTGCTAGGGTGTGGTGTAGCAATAAGCATGCAGTGAACACTGACTTTGTTTTTACATTGAGACTAGAAGGGTGCATGGGAGCTGCACTGGTCATGTCTTACACCTCTAAGTATTGAGCATATACAGTAGTAGAAACTTGTTCCTCAGTTTCATGAAGATAACATGTTAAAACTTGTCATCTCAGTAGCTGTGTGGTTTTAAGGCCCACAACTGTTTTTAAGAGTACTGAGGTGGTTGGAGGCATCAACTGACTAAGGCCATGAAAGAAAACCACAACTGGTTTTGAGAGTGCTGAGGTGGTTGGATCCATAAACTAAGGCCATGAGAGTGGAGGCTATAGGGTAGCAGTGTTTACTGATGAGGACAGTGTTTCTAGATGCCCTCTGTCAAGTTGGATACTGCTTGTGTAGTGGGTGTTTAAACCACACCTGGTAGCAGATTCTGGAGGAGAATAGGAGGGAATCTTTCTGAATAAGACACTAAGCCCAGATGGAGGTAGATATGAGAGAGAAGAAAGAGCTTTATCTCACATGTTTCTTCTTGCTCAAGAATGGCATGTATAACATGTTTATATACAAATGGGAATTCACTTTTTCAGTCTTAAGTTTGCAGTTCTCTTAAAAGTCAGTCTAACTCTGTTCTGTTTTTGTTTGTTCTTTAAATGTTTGAACATGACAATTGTTTGGTTTTGGGTAAATCAAGAAAATACGGATTTAAAAAGCAAGGGAAGAAAAAGCAATGAAAGAAATCCTTTTGTTTTTTTTAGGTGACCAGAATGAGAAGATGAAAAATCAGATTAAGCAGATGATGGATGTCTCTCGGGTATAATCCTTTTGAGAGTCCCATAATTACCTGTGAATGCTTTTACTATGCCTCACTTTTGTGAATACTTCTCTCTTCTGCAATTTTTAGACACAGACTGCAATATCGGTAGTTGAAGAGGATCTAAAACTTTTACAATTTAAGCTAAGAGCCTCCGTGTCCACTCAATGTAACCTGGAAGGTAGGTTGCTTCTTGAGAAGAAATTGCTATATCTTGGAAAGATACAAAATTACATTAGAAAAATAAAGAGCGGCTTCCTGCTTTCATTCGTCTCATTTCTCTCAGCACCAGCCCCCAACCAAGTTCTCACGTTCTTGTGCACACACATAAAACTCCAATGGTTTATCCTTTACAGACCAGATAAAGAAATTGGAAGATGACCGCAACTCACTACAAGCTGCCAAAGCTGGACTGGAAGATGAATGCAAAACCCTGAGGCAGAAAGTGGAGATTCTGAATGAACTCTATCAGCAGAAGGAGATGGCTTTGCAAAAGTAAGACTGTCATCATTTCCTGTGAACTGTATCGTCATGTGACTAAATAAATGTGTACTAATATAGGTACTGTTATCATTTTTAGGATTATTTATACTTTTTTACATCTGTAATTAGTATAAATTTGTCCTTCTTTCTTTCTGCTTTGTTTCTCATAAGCTGCATTTTTCTTTCCTTTCTAACCAGTAGTCAGAAACTGTTGCCTGTAGCTCCCTGAGGGGGGAGCAGTGTGCTGGTCCCGACAGCTGCTGCTGTGGAGTGCTTCTCTTTGGAAGATCTAGCCATGCCTTGTCTGTGGCTCCACCACTTGTTTCACTTTCCTTTCTTTGTGGTCAATTATGTAATTTCCTTGAAAAAGTCTGAGTGATTTTGTATGACATGTGTTTTAGTAGAATAAAAACTTCAAAAAAGGAAAATTTACTTACTGCAGGTGCATTTAGTTTTGGACTTCACAGAGTCAAATAACAAACTAAATATAATTGTGGCAAAGATATTAGGAGTTTTGAATATAAAACTATTTGGCATGTATATTTAGATATTAATCCTCTGAAATACATGTCTCAAATTTCAAGCAAGGCACCTTTTGAAAGCTGTATTTTTATAGTTCTAGTTTTTTCTCCACAAAAACATCTGAATTCTCTAAAAATAGGTTATCTGTGGCACTTGCTATTTGTGTTTGCTCTTGTATTTTATTCTTTGGTGTATATGGCAGTGTGTGAGGAGGCCTCTCTTGCTAAGCAAATTTAACTTTTTAAAATGCTTAGACTGCTACTGCTGTATGCCATTAAATATTAAAACTATGCCATTAATGTTTTCTCTAAGTCTTTGCTCACCAGGCAGCCAGTTTAGATTTTCCAGGTTTTGTTCAGGCCAGTTCTAAATGCCTGTTCTGCTTCAGAGAGACATTCCCCATTTCATTACTTTTTAAAAAAAAAACACTTCTCTGCCTCCAATAGTAATGTGAATTACTTAAATGGCAACTGTTTTTCTTCATTATACAGTTAACCCATTGATGTGGCAGTATTTTATTCAACTTCCCCAACATTCATTCAGTCTCCTTGTCTGGTTTGTACTCTACTGTCTACCCCTAAAGTCACTGTGTTAGTTCAAGCCCTTGTCATCTTTTATGCCAGTCCCTAGCTAATCACGTATCTCCAGTTTTTCCTTTCCTTTCCTTTCCTGTCCTGTCCTGTCCTGTCCTTGTTTTCTTTCTGACAGAGTCTCATTCTGTTACCCAGGCTGGAGTGCAGTGGCACAGTCTCGGCTCACTGCAAGCTCCGTCTCTCAGATTCATGCCATTCTCCTGCCTCAGCCTTCCAAGTAGCTGGGACTACAGGCACCCGTTACCACGCCCGGCTAATTTTTTTTGTATTTTTAGTAGACATTGGGTTTCACCCATGTTAGCCAGGATGATCTCAATCTCCTGACCTCGTGATCCGCCCTCTTCAGCCTCCCAAAGTGCTAGGATTACAGGCGTGAGCCACCGCGCCCAGCCTCCCATCTCCAGTCTTTCTTATACAGCTTCTTCCCAGTTCCGATTGTCTATATAGTTGCTAGAGTGAACTTTTTAAAATACAAGTCTGTCCATGTCATTATGTGCTTAAAATCTATCAAGGATGCTCCATTTCCTTCAGGGTGAATTCCAGACTCCTTAACAGGTAGAGGCCACTTTCCCCTCAGCTAGTCCTGAGCTGGAGAGGCAGGTTTCTTCTGATGCTTCTTGAACTGCAGACTCTGAACCGTTCCTCCATGCCACTCTAAACCTCTTTGTCTTTATGTATGTTGTTTTCTCTGTAGTAAAAATGTCCTTTATTGTTTCTGCCTGGCAGTCTCCTACCTACTCAAATGTTTATGCTGCTAAAAATCTTTTTTGGAGTGAGTTGTAGCATAAATAAATAGGTAGCCATAGAGACTGAGTACTCATTTGCTTCTTAAATGTAATTCCTAAATATGTGTTTGAGTTTAAATCTACATATTGGTATCTGCTCTCTATTTGATGGCCTGTTCTGTGTTCCTTTTTTCATTTTTTTGAATTGTTAGAGTATTTTAAATGATTCTGCTCTTCTCTATTTAAGCTTGGTGGTTACAAGTTGTTCTACTTGTCCTCTTGTTAAAGGCCACAGCATGTATCCTGGACTTATTAAAAAGTCTGACATAATATAGTTACCTCTTTCTTAATAGAGGAGTTACCTCTTTCTGGGCTTTAACTTCCTCCTGACTTAGACGTTATTGTGGTCATGTATTTTAATGGTCTGTGTAGCTCAAACTCCACAAAATGTTTTGTCTTTTACAGTGCTAACCTGCTGATACTCAATTTACACACCTATTTATAGTTCCTGTCATCCTTCATTTTCCTACATCTTCAGTCTTCCATTTGGGATCACGTTCATTCTACTTGAAGAATGCAGTAGTACTTTAATGCGGGTTCAGTGAGTTTACTTTTGTATGGAAATGTCTTTATTTTGACTCCGTTTTAAAAGGATCTTTCTGCTGGTTATGGAATTTTGATAGTTGTTTAATTTTAGCACTTTGAAGATAACCAATTATCTTCTGGTTTTAAAATTTCTTTGAGGAATCCATTATCATTCTTATTTTCTCTTTTCTCTTTTTTCAAATGTATTATGCCTGCTCTAGCTGCCTTTAGTCATTTTTCTTTTTGGTTTTTCAGCAGTTTTCTTGGGAGGTGCCTACATGTAGGGTTTTGTCATCACCCCTCCACCGCTACCCCCCTGCAATTTTTCTTTTGCATTTATACTGCTTGAGGTTATAAACATCTCTTGAATTTGGAGACTCTTTTTTCACATATTAATTCTATCTCATTCTCACTTGGCCTGAGAATCCAGTTAAACATACTAGGATCTCCCACTCCTACCCCTCACCCAGTGCCTCCTGCATTCTGAATTTGCTTCATTCTGGTTGTTTTCTTCTGACCTATCTTCCAATGTGCTAAAATCTCACCTCAGTTGTCTCATCTGCTAAAATCATTGAGTTCTTTTTGGTTTCACTATTTTTCACTTTTATAGTTTCTAATCCTCTGCTGAAATGTGTAATCTTGACTTGTACTTCCTTCAATATGTAAGGCACAATTGTTTTAAAATCTATGTGGTAATCCTATTGTGTGGATCCCTTATGAGTGTGTTTCTCTGGTCTTTTAGATTGTGATCACATTGTCTTGTCTTGTGGAATGCCTAGTTGGTTTTGATGGAGTGGTGAACTGTCGGGGAAATTTGAGGTCTAAGATGATGTTATCGTCCTACAGAAAATATATGAGATTACCTCTAGCGGGTGGTCATTACTTTATTCCAGTTAGCAATTAAAATCATTCAAAAACGGCTTAGTCCCTTTAAAGGACATTGTATTTATTGCCTGTTCAGTACTCCAAGTGTGCAGCTCTTTTCTGGTCTCAACCCAAAGCCTAGGGCTTTTACTAGGGGTCCTTCTCATTGGCAGTCCTGAACTCCACTTCTTGTTTCTCTGAACCCAGGGATCTGTTGAAAGTTCTTTTCAACCTTCTTATATGTCTGCATTGTCTTCAATGCACGGATGAACCTGGGGGAAAATGGCTTAAGATGCCAAACCAGGCTTACTTATAATTCTGTGTTTTTTCCTACTGGATTTTCTTCACTGCCTTATTAGCTTTCTGATGCCTTCGAGCACATTTTTTATATTTTTGTCCATATGTTCTTATTTTCAGCGTTTGCAGACTAACTCATCCATTATTGGAAACAAAATTCTCTTGAATCTTTCTTCAAGACTTGTTTTTTCCACATCCCTTCCTAAGCCAGAGTCAGAGGGATTGTTCTGTTCTTGTATGCACCTTTTACACATTGAACTGTGAGCCCCTTTAGTGCAGAGGTGGTGCTTACCATACCCATGCCTTTATCTTAGCCTCTTACAAGGTAAGTAGTATATTATAGCCACTCATAAAATATTTGCTGAAGTATTGAATGAGCAGTTGTAAAAGAGTACATAAACTTCTTTCTCTTTAGTGTTAATAACCCTTTTTACTATTTTACTACAGCTCCTCTATTTTTGTTTCCAAATTGTAGAAATTTTCAAGTACCTTTTGCATCAGAACTATAAATAAAGAAGTACAAGGGTAACTACAGGTAGCACTTTTAAACCATTAAATGTTGCTGCCTTTACAATCTGTGTTATAGTTGGCTGACCTCTTGAGCTTGAAGGTTATCAGGTTAAAACCAATTTCCAGTACATAGCACCCTGATTACGGGACAGTTTGGATTCTTTTTCTGTTCAACAGACATTGCCAGTACTCAGATTTGTCTCTCTGCTTAATCATGATTCCATTGAAATAGGTAGGAGAGCTCCATGTCTGTAGTGTGAAAATGTTCTGGGGTTAATTGTACAGTTAAGGACATGTTCTAAAAAGCTCTTTCATTGGCTGTCTTTATCATGGTACCAGTCTTGGATTGAGAAACAGCCCATAAGAAAATTAATTAGTGGTCTTTCCATGGCTAGAAATAAGAGAAGTAATTGTCTCCTGCATTATCCTAATAAGCTTAACTGTGTTAGGTTGATCAGTGCTGGCTTTCTACGTTGAAGAAAAGTGCGCATTCATCATTTCAACACAACAGTCTTTCCCATGGGACACATAGTGCTTTTTTACATTTGTATTATTAACTAATGAAGAGAGAATTACGAGACATTAGAAAATGCAGGTGATGTATCAACAGGCCATAGTTGGATTTTTATCCTGACGAACAGTTTGAGTTCCTTCCTATGACTTTGTATAATCTATGCATTTTTAAGAATAGGATAGGAAGTGAGATTTTATTAGAGTATTCAGACAGAATGCCAGGAGGAAAAGAAAAACACTTCCACTGACAACCAGTTTTATCTTAGGAAACTGAGTCAAGAAGAGTATGAACGACAAGAAAGAGAGCACAGGCTGTCAGCTGCAGATGAAAAGGCGCTTTCGGCTGCAGAGGAAGTAAAAACTTACAAGTAAGTTCACCTTCTAAAGAGGGTATCAGTGGCTAATGAAACTAGTGTTGGCTTTTTTATTAGCACAAAAGCATAAATAAATGGTTAGAGGACATGAATACATCAATTTACAAAAAAGAAAAACTATATTTTAAGTTAACAAATGGAAAAATATTAACAAATAGCCAGTGTTGGCAAAACTATAAGGGAACTTGATTCGTGCAAACAGTTCTGGGGGTTGGGGGAGGGTGGGGGCAGTTTGTTACATGTGTCAAAAGCCATTAAAGTGATTTTGCCATTTGATAGACCCAGTAGTCCTAACTTTGGGAAATTTTTTTATAATATAATTAAAGGATGAAAAAAGGTTTATAGTGGAAGATACTAATAATAGGATTATTTGAGAACATATTTAGGAATAGTTAAAGAAATTTTAATTTATCAACTCAGAATCTCCAGCTGTTAAAGGAAATTATGTATCATTAGTTTTCATCATATTGTACTTTTGTTATAACCAACCATGTAAAATATGCTTTATATTTCTGGATAAGGTGTATTAGGGTACAGTTGTTAGGGTAAAGGTTAACATAGTCAAGATGGTTTGGGTTTTTATTTGGTTGTGCTTTAAATGATAAAACCAAGTGTAATTCTTAGGCGGAGAATTGAAGAAATGGAGGATGAATTACAGAAGACAGAGCGGTCATTTAAAAACCAGGTAATAATTCTAGTGCCCTACTATATAGTGCCCAGAATTCTTTGATAACTACTACAGGCTATTATAATGAATCTGTAAGCATATTTTGTGATGTATTATCTTTTTCAGATCGCTACCCATGAGAAGAAAGCTCATGAAAACTGGGTAAGATTTGTTTTTTCTTTGCCTTATTTTGTGCATAGTCTCCCACAGCTGAATTTGGATATTTTTCTTCAATAGCTCAAAGCTCGTGCTGCAGAAAGAGCTATAGCTGAAGAGAAAAGGGAAGCTGCCAACTTGAGACACAAGTATGTGATTTTGATGCCTGTATTTTCAGTGTGTGATGTCTTAAGGAATTGGTTTCTGTTTCATATTTAAGTCTTTCTTAAATATTCTTTCTCTATATTCAAGATTATTAGAATTAACACAAAAGATGGCAATGCTGCAAGAAGAACCTGTGATTGTAAAACCAATGCCAGGAAGACCAAATACACAAAACCCTCCACGGAGAGGTAAGGGAGCACCTTGTAAAGGGCAGCAATCTGTTTTTTGATGTAAAATGTATATACGTGACTTTTTGTTTCTGTGTGTAATGGTATAATTAAAGAAAAAAAGTCTGTCTTAAAATGTTAACAAGACGCTGTAATCTTAGGTCCTCTGAGCCAGAATGGCTCTTTTGGCCCATCCCCTGTGAGTGGTGGAGAATGCTCCCCTCCATTGACAGTGGAGCCACCCGTGAGACCTCTCTCTGCTACTCTCAGTCGAAGAGATATGCCTAGAAGTGAATTTGGTGAGCATTCACGTGTTTCCTTGCAATACTCTTTTGGGTGGTTTTTTCCCTTTTATTTGAGAATTCTAATGCAAACATTTTAGAATTCAGGTCTGTCCAGTATAGAAAAGAAAATTTCTTAATTTGTCTTGGTGGATTCAACTGCAAGTATTCAACTGAAAGATTTTGCTTTAGAACAGAAGGCATTTATTACTTTCCTTTATTGTTTTGTTTCTTAGTTTTTTACTCTGAAGTATAAGCTTTTATCTTTCAATTAAAGTTCTGGGGGATTCCTCTCCCAAATACAGCTGACACTTGAACAACACAAGTTTGATCTGTGCAGGTCCACTTCTATGCAGATTTTTTTCAAAAAATATCTTGGGAAATTTTTTGGAGCTTTGCAATAATTTGAAAGAACTTGCAGATGAACCACATAGCCTAGAAATATAAAAAAAGTAAGAAAAATTTATGTATGTCGTGAATGCATAAAATATATGTAAATACTAGTCTATTTTATTATATACTTTTTTTATTATATACTATTGTAAAATATACAAAGATCTATTTTTAAAAGTTAAAATTTATCAAAACTTGCACAAGCACAGATGTACCTGATACCATTCACAATTGGGAAAAAATAAACACATGTAAAGATGCAGTTTGAAATCATAAATGCGTAAGATTAGCTGTAGTACATACTGTACTACTGTAATAATTTCATAACCACCTCCTGTTGCTACTACAGTGAGCTCAAGTGTTGTGAGTATCTGAAGGGGTGGCCTGCCCCTCCACACTTGTGGGTGTTTCTCGTTAGGTGGAACGAAAGACTTGAGAAAAGGAAATAATACACAGAGACAAAGTATAAGAAAGAAAAGCGGGACCCAGGGGACCGGCGCTCAGCTTACAGAGGACCCACGCCGGCACCGGCCTCTCAGTTCCCTTAGTATTTATTGATAATTATCTTTACCATCAAAAAGATAAGGGAGTGGCTGGAAAATAGGATCATTGTAGGGAGGAAATCAGCAGTAAGACATATGAACAAAAATCCTTGTAACATGAGTAAGTTTAAAGGAAAATGCTGTGCCTTGAGATGCATATGCGAACATCTCCATAAACCTTTTAGCAGTATTGCTCCAGCAAGCCCCACCTTATTCCTAAAGGTGGTTTTCTCCTTACTCAGTAAACAAACCATTGCCCAGGGAGGGGCAGGAGACAAATGTTTTTCTCTTTTTTGAGATTTAAGAGAATGGTGATGACCTTTAACCACAAGCAGCCTTTAGGCACTTGTTTAACAAAGCACATTCTGCACAGCCCAAAATCCTTTTAACCTTAAGTCACCTTCGCACATGTCTCTTGCAAGGACAAAGTTGGAGGTAAGGTCACAGATTAACAGCATCTCAAATACAGAACTAAATGGAGTCTCTTATGTCTACTTCCTTCTATATAGACACAGTAACAGGCTGATCTCTCTTTCTTTTCCCCACAAGTATCCGCTTAAAACACCATGTGATGTTAATCTCCATGTGGGCAGTTCATCTTTCGAGTTAATTGTGTATCACAGTAAACATAATCTCTCATGGTTCTTGTGTATTTTTCATGTTTAGTGCAATACCATAAACCTTGAATAACACCATGGGACCCATATAAAATGCCACTAGCGATGGTGGAAGTATTCTCCAGAAGCAGAGTCATGACACTACTAGAGAAAGTTGAATTGCTTTGATGTATACCATAGACTGGAGTGTGCAGTAGCAGTTATCAGTCATTTCAGTCAGACGATTCATCTTGTAAACAGACCATGTACATGTACAGTACAAATACAATACAGTGCTATAAATACATTTCCTCTTATGATTTCAATAACATTTTCTTTAGCTTGCTTTATTAAAGTAAGAATACAGTATACAATATATATACAGAATATGTGTTAACTGTTTATGTTATTCGTAAGGCTTCTGGTCAATAATAGGCTATTTATTAGTAGGTAGGTTTTGGGGAGTCAAAAGTTACATGTCGATTTTTGACTGTGAGGGGATCAGCACACTTAACCCCTGCATTCTTCAAGAGTCAACTGTATTATAAAGTAGCCTTAATAACTTTATAGTTTATGCAGCATACATGTTTCCGCTTCTCATTACTATAGTATGAAACGCTGTTGAGTCTATTTTGAATCCTAAATATGTCTATAATACTCGGTAAGATACAGAAGTCAGATTATATATACACTGAACAAAAATCACCATGTAGAATACAATACATGGAAGTCTGTAGCTTGAAGTGTAGAACCAGAGCCATTAATGTGCAGGATTTATTGTTCTTTCAGTGCAAGGCAGTTTTTATTTTAATTCTTTAAGTCCGTGCATAAATTGTAAGTGATTTCCCTTCATAAGGATTGGGAGACCCATTTTTAATGTTGTTTTCCAGATAGACTTGAACTCTGACCTGTCCACAATTGATTATTTCTTCCAAAAAATACATATAGGGCTCTGTTATTTCTTTCTCAAGGATCAGTGGACGGGCCTCTACCTCATCCTCGATGGTCAGCTGAGGCATCTGGGAAACCCTCTCCTTCTGGTAAGGGAGCAAGAGTGTTCAAAGAGTCTAAAACCATGCAGGAAGTGGGGAGAGGAATTTTTTTTTTTTTTTTAATCCTCCTCACAGAGTACACAAGTCAGAATAAGTCTAAATCAGTTCTCTGGTCTTTAACAGATACAGGATCTGGTACAGCTGCCATGATGAACAGCAGCTCAAGAGGTTCTTCCCCTAACAGGGTAATCGATGAAGGCAAGGTAAATGCACCCATTTTGAATAATTAGTTATTTCAGGACATTTAGCTTTTCCTACAACTCTGTCTTTGCCTCATCTCCTATTTGTGTGTTCTACCTGTACTATCTCACTTATTTTTTAAAAAAGCAAACTGTTCTGCAAGAGCCTGAAGTCCCCTCAGTTCCCAGCATTACATCTTTGGCTGAGCGTCCAGTAGCAGTAAGTACTTAGAAGTGTGAACTGAACTGGGCTATAAGTTGCATGGCAATACTGATCTTACTTTTATCCTTGAGTTGGGAGTGTTGCTGAAATCTGATGGATTCATTGGCCTTTTCTCCTCTCTCCTGTTTGGTTAGACATTTAACCTGTGTAGAGCATCTGCTGTAACTGTAATTAACTTAAACAAAAGTGAAAAGTCCCCACTCTTGTGTGTTTCAGTGTTTAATGCTGTTAGGCAAAGTAAATTCATTGTAAATTGTGTAATTCATTACTATGTCTTCATTTGGAAGTGTGCTATTTAAGAATACCTCCAATTGTATACTAGGCAAACCCTATTTTGAATGATCTGAAATTACAGATTGATAACAGAAGAATGTTTGCTGGAAGTGAAATACTGAATAGTGGAAGTCTATAATTACCCACCGAGCCAGTTCCCAGCAGTGTCCTTAAACAGTGTTCACATAAGTGTATTCTCTTGTAACTTGTGTAGCTGTTATGGCTGGTAAGTCCTCTGATCATACCTCACCGTGATTCTCTACATTGAAATTAAAATAAGTTTAATGATTGAGAGTTTCCAACCCACTTTCCCATAGGAAATGATTAATCAGTATCTCATAGTAGACAGTATTACTAGTGAATGAAGGTAAATAGAGCTGTGCCTGTGTAATTTGTGTACATTGTTTCTCTTGGAAAATACTTCCAAGTTCCAGCAGAGGACTCCAGGAATACACATCTCTTGAGAAATGTTTTTATCCAAGGGCAGCTTGGATAAGACCCAAGACCCCTTTGAAGTAGGAGACTTCAAAGAGTGTAGAGGCTGCTTTGTGAGACAAGAGAAGCAGAGGTGGAAAGAACATGGCCTTGGAGTCAAACCTGGCATTGAATTCCAGCCAGCCTCTTACATGCTGTGTGACCGTCAGCAAATCTAATACTCTCTGTGCCTGTGTTCCTGCATATTTAGAACAAGATGGTCCTATTAGAGATTTAGAGATGTGATAATTCGAGTTAATATATGTAAGGCCTACGGAAGGTACTCTGGATAATCACTATTACATGGTAGAGAATGGATTTTTCATTCCCATTCATTCTCTGCATCCTTAATATGGAAATTACTCTGATGGGAGGGATGTGCAGAGGGAGTGACTGCCTTAGAAATAGACGTATGAATGGCATAACTTCTATATTAGGAATGACCTCCATTTATAACCTGTGCGTTCCCTTCCATTTGCAGATGTAAGCAATAATACGATTACAGCAAGTGTTCACTCCTGTGGTGTACTTTTAACCTTTCTAAGCTATCAGTGGTAACAAATGAGAGGGGTAGAGTTTTTTACACTAATTCTGCTCTTCGGACAAATGCCTGGTATCTGCTTCATTGGGTTTTAGTTTTTACTGATGTTGGTGCTTTTGTCTGTCATACCAGAGTATTTCAAAACTTCAATTGCTTCTACTCTGCAGGTTAATATGGCTCCAAAAGGGCCCCCTCCTTTCTCAGGAGTCCCTCTCATGAGCACCCCTATGGGAGGCCCTATACCACCACCCATTCGATATGGACCACCACCTCAGCTCTGCGGACCTTTCGGGCCTCGGCCACTTCCTCCACCCTTTGGTAAGATGATCTGAACAGTAGTGATTGACTTGTAAAGCACATTCATCTCCCTCTATCCCTTGCTAATACAACTGCAATTGCAGGGCTTTGCAATGCAGTGATGAAGCTGATTGAGTACATTGTTAACTTTTCCCCAAGTTTCTTAGGACACAAAGGGTCTTCATAATCTCCTGTGATTAGATGGGCAATAATTGTCTCTAATAGAACAAGGAAAGGGGCTATTCATAAAAAGCCAGAAATATTAAGCACATGTTTATTGAACATCTGTGGCTGTGTACTAGGCTCTGCAATGGATAGCAAGGTAGATAAAATATATCCCCTAATTAAGATGTCCTGTAGGTCACAAATATACACATTCTACAACATAAAGCTTCTAATCACCCATAATGGAAGCATAAGCAGTAGGTCACAGGATATTAGGGAAAGATACAAACCTTCAATCCTCACCTTGGGAATACAAAGGAAGGAGATACGAAAGAGAAGGTAGAATTTAACAGCTATCTAATGAATGCTGCTGAATTTAATTAGATGCAGCTGGAAGGCCTTTTCCCGCAGGGAAACACCTTAATTTCTATGGCATTATTAGCTCCATCTTGAGCTACTGCATAATTTTTTTTGAAATGGAGTCTCGCTTGTTGCCCAGGCTAGAGTGCAGTGGCACGATCTCGGCTCACTGCAAACTCCCAGGTTCACGCCATTCTCCTGCCTCAGCCTCCCGAGTAGCTGCGACTACAGGCACCCGCCACCACGCCCAGCTAATTTTTTGTATTTTTAGTAGAGACGGGGTTTCACCGTGTTAGCCAGGATGGTCTCGATCTCCTGACCTTGTGATATGCCCGCCTCGGCCTCCCAAAGTGTACTGCATAAATTTGTAACTGATACACAGTAGTTAATGGAATTTATCAAAATTTTTATTGCAATGAAGCCATATTTAGTCTGTCTTGGTATGGTGGAGTGCAAATCTATCTCTTTTTAAGATAAAGATGATAGGCCAGGCACAGTGGCTCACGCTTGTAATCCCAGCACTTTATGAATCCCACCATTCATTAGATGAGGCTGAGGCGAGTGGATCCCTTGAGTCTAGGAGTTTGAGACCAGCGTGGGCAACATGGTGAAACCACCATCTCTACAAAAAATACAAAAATTAGCTGGGAGTGGTGGCATCCATCTGTAGTCCCAGCTACTCGGGAGTCTGAAGTGGGAGGATCGATTGAGTCCAGGAGATTGAGGCTGCAGTGAGCCATGATCACTCCACTACACTCCAGTCCGGGTGACAGGCAAGACTCTGCCTCCAAAAAAAAAAGAAAGGATGACAGACCGTATTAACATACCTGGCATTATCTTAATTTAGATATGTTCCTAGGAATTTACTAGAAATAATTTTTGTTTTCCAGGCCCTGGTATGCGTCCACCACTAGGCTTAAGAGAATTTGCACCAGGCGTTCCACCAGGAAAACGGGACCTGCCTCTCCACCCTCGGGAATTTTTACCTGGACACACACCATTTAGACCTTTAGGTCCACTTGGCCCAAGAGAGTACTTTATTCCTGGTGCCCGATTACCACCCCCAACCCATGGTCCCCAGGATTGCCCACCACCACCTGCTGCAAGAGACTTACCGCCATCAGGCTCTAGAGATGATCCTCCTCCTGCCTCTCAGAGCACTAGCCAGGACTGTTCACAGGCTTTAAAACAGAGCCCATAACTATGACCTCTGACATTTCGTTGGAGAGGAAGTGTACTGTGCATTATTCATTACAGTAAAAGATTTCATTGGCTTCAAAATCCAAAAGTTTATTTTAAAAGGTTTGTTGTTAGAACTACACTGCCTTGGCAGTGTGCATTTTTGAGCCAAACAATTCAGAAATGTCATTTCTTCCCTAAATAAGACACCTTTTAAGCTAGAGCGTCCTTACAACTTTGAAATGTGCAATAAAGAATACCTGTGTTTTAGCTAATGTAGCATATGTAATTGCTAAATGATTTAGAATGTCATGAAAAATATGAACATTTCCTGTGGAAATGCTTTAAGAACATGTATTTCCATTATCCTATTTTTAGTGTACACCAGCTGAATACGGAGCAATGGTGTTTATAAGCTTTTTTTTTTTTTTAAACTATCTGGTCATAAAGACTGTTACGCTAAAAATGTTTACTAAAAGATCACTAAACTTCATCTCCCCTCTTGCTGAAGTTCTTTGTAGTAACAGCTCATAAAAATTTGTTATTAATATTTCCCAAGTGTCTGTTGATTCATTGGACTGTTACGAGGCTTGTGCGATTTGGGGAACATGTACACTCAGGCTCCCAGAACTGAAGATGGTGGCTGGTGGCACACTTCTGGCTGCTACCCCGTCACCTGTGAACTCTACAAGTGATGTCTTTTTATTTCAAAGAAGTTTATTTCTCACTTGTATAGCATTCACATGCTTTCTTTACGATCCTCATTGTCTATTTAGAATGGTTTTCTGAGAGTGAGTTTACATTAGTAGCAAGAGTTGTTTGACCTGATGTTCTATTGCTTTTACCATTCCTGTAGAAAAAGGGTATACAACAGAAAAATGAAAATGATGTGTCATGGCCATAAAAGTACAGAAATCTTTAAAAATTTTAAAATGTACAGTGTCATTTTTCCCATTTCTTGCCACTGATTTTGGGGGAATATAATAAAAAGATTGGAAGAGTATAATGCCATGAGAAAGAATGATTTAGGACTATGAGGCTTACAACATGCCCTAGGTCAGCAACCAAGGGTTGAAATCAGTTCTTTTTTAGGGAGGAAGGGTGGGGGGCGGGGGGGCGACAGATATTATTCCAAAATTAATATTTAAACATTGGTGCTTTTATTTAAAAATCAGTAACTAACCATCTGGAATTGCAGCATACTTAAAGTCTTATCCATTACTACACTGTGCCTATAAAACAATGTTTCTTTAAATACAACATTTCTAAGAACTAACTTCAGACATTTTAATTACAGTAATAATAGCACTCCTTTTAAGGAGTTTAAGATCCAGACTAAAACTAAAATCATAAAAGGCTGATACTTTTGTTTGCTGCTAGGTTATATTCTTCCATTCTTTGAAGTCCTATGATGTAATATTTTTGAAACCTAGTGTATGTCTTGTCACTGTTGTGATATTTAATTGATTAAGAATATCTTGTAAAAAGGAGTAAAAGCTTCAATGTGGAACAATTTTCTCTTTATACTGAACAACTGAAGATAGATAGTTTAGAAAGATAAGGACTTTGAAAGAAGGCAACTCTGTCAAAGTTCATAAGGAATATATAAATTCTTCAGGAAAAGAATTCAATCTCTATGTCCTCCCATTTAATATCAAGAATAGAAGAAATTAAGAGGAAAACTCCACAGAAGAGTATAGGCCACTTTTAGCCATGTAAAATAAGATGAAGTCACAAATACAATTTTTGAATTTACCTGTCAGTCTCTTTAGGACACAAAACAATGCTGAAATTAATATAATTTCTAATTTTAAATGTCATTTAAGTGTAGATTATGCCATCTAGGAAGGTAAGTAGGAAAGGTAAATCTGTTTTTAAAATTCAAAATTAGAGTACTTTTCACCTCTAAAGCCTTTTTTGGTGATTATTCTGTATCTGACATAATTGAGAAACTGGCAAGCTGTGGAGATTCCAGTGTAGCTTCTCTGAGAAGTTGTGAACCGGTCCATAACTGCTTCCTCTCACATCCATCTGATTGCACCATTTCTGCAGCAAACCCCAAAGCAGGGCGCCAAAATGCAGATGGCATAGGGAGTATCATCCCTCAGTCAAATCACTTCTCCATCTCTAAAGTTTCACCTATTTCGGAAGTCATCTCCAACTAATTGTGTCTGGATTTAGTTGCTAAAATTGTCTTATTTATGAAGCAGCAATATTCAGCCTGAAGGCATTTCTGCTATAGTTGTAGTGACATCATCAATGGCTGATTTTTTTCATTGGAAAGTAAGTAATTTGTGGGATGTAGCATATTCTGTGTCAACTGCAAGACAATCACTCATTTTCCCATTATATTCAGGTCCGAATTAAAGTTAAGCTAATCACGCAGTGTTCAATTTAAGCTTCTTTAATGTTGATGAAAGGTATTTGTAGTTCATATAAACCATACTTATGTGAAGGATAGCAGATGCTTCATATAAATTATCACTTTGATATACATATCTTATGGTTTATGAGAAAAGAAAAAATAATACATCGGTTTTGCTACATTTTAATGGTTTTTTTTAAGGGATTGTTTTTTAGGTCTTGTCAGCAACATCAAACAAAAGGTACTGAGTACTCCACAGGGTACAGGGTGCTGCCAAGCACCTTAGAAAAATTACGTGACACGGAGAAAATGCGCTTCTTGCTCCTTGAAGAGCTTACAGTCTAGGGATTTGACAACTCACAGTCTTAGGAACTGAGTGAACAACAAAGTAAGGCAAATTCTTCATCCCCTAGAGCTATTGTGGACTCATTTTAGAATTTGGAATTAATCCAATCAAGATGAGAGACAAGACTAAATTTGGCCGAGAATTCGTTCAGGCTCACATAGTTTTTATTAACATCCGTCTAGTAAACAGAATGGACCTAACAGACAACTGAAAGTAAAGACTAGATCTCTTGAAGTGCAAGGGCTAAAACAACTTAATTGTGGTGACTTATTTTAAAAAGCAAACACACTGAATGGTATGACTAGGGTGATTACACTAGTTTAAAAATAGGCCAGGTACTGACATTGCATTCCCCTCATGCATTGCTCATTTAAAATAGTGAATATTAAAATATGTGGGCTTTACATCTAACCCACAGAAAGCCCACCACAAATGTTCTGTGTATCAAATATCCACCTCATGTGTACTATGAAAGTTTTATTTATGCCCCATTAAGTCAAAAGTAAATAGTCAAATTATAGTAAGCTAATGACCTGCATATTTTCATATGGATGAATGTCAGTATATCTAAATAGGAAATAAATGGCGATCCTACCTACCTATATAAAAAAAATAGAATTATCTTTCCAGATTTTGCATACTCCTCACTATAAGAAGAGGTATGCGGGTTTTAAGGTTTCACAATCAGTTGTCAGAAAAACAGCAGTTATGCCTGCAGTATCTCGTTAGCATCTGACTCAATTATTTTTAGATTACACGTTTAGAAGACATTGTAAACCCATCTAAAAATCTGTAATACTTTGAGATGGTTCCAATGTTAACCCTAGAATCATCATCAGAAAGAGTAACAATGTGATGTAGAAGAACAGCTAATCAACATGACTAAAAATATGCTCATTTTCAGAAAAACAATCTGGTCATCTGGAAACAATCACAGCTACAACCTAGGGAACACTCCCATATGAGATACTGATCTGGCCAAGGCACACTTTCTAAGCAGGAAAACTATCAGATCAGGGTGAATTTAGGCCACTTCAGAGGAGCTGCCTATAAACATCCAGACAGACCTTCTTAGGCCACAGAACTGGTCCAATTCCTCTTAAAGCAGTTTGACACTACCCTACCCACATCAACCCAAAGCTTGAAGTTAAGTCAAAAGAGCATACTGGAGCAAAAGTGAACAGATGTGTAAACTCTAGCACATTCTTATTGCTGTATTAAGTCTGAAGATGAGCACATCCTACCCACAACAGTATTGTTCCAGGAAGCAGGGTAAGAGTAGTGGTAAATTAGAAAATAGACTCTTAATCGCACAATTAATAGAAAAGTAAAAACATGTTTCAAAATCTACAATAAACCTGTATCCAAAGGAGTCCTATATGTCAGTGATGTGCTGGACTTTGAATTCTGTGGCACAGCTTTGCACTGGACTCCCTCCGGCCTACTGGTCTGGGCGCGGCTTGCTTCCTGCCTGTTGAAGGGTGAATACGCTACACAGAGCTATGATGGTTTCTACTGAGTGGTAAAATTCACAGAAGTTCCAGGTTCATCATGTCAGGATCATTCCTTGTGCAAAGTTTGATGTAGATGAAGATAAAGTGGTTTCTTGGTCAATAATTGTAATTTCTTTCTTTTAAAGTCAGTGGGTTTCTTGTATCTGTAATCACAACAGAAGGATGATTGTTTAAAATACTTTGATAACTGAACTCTTCCAAGGTTAAATACTGGATATGGGGGATTAACAAGAAATATATACTAGTCACCATCAAATTAATACTAACTCTATATGCACACCACTTACAGTTCTATTACAATTGGCCCAGGTTTAATTTCATCCATCTCCATGAAAGCAAAACATTTGGTGCTGGTAAACCTTTTTTTAGGCTTGTAGTGTTTGAATTCAAAGAAGATAGCTGCACCTAAGGAATTAAAACAAGCCACATAAACCACAGATAGCACATTTCTTGTGTGTCAATTCATTTTCTTTGATCACCAGAAGCATATGAACAGCTACAGCTGGCATAATTTGACAAAACAACTTGTGCCAGTCTCAATGATTTGACAGTAACTTACTATGGTTGTCACCCCAAACTCGTCTGTATCTGAGGAGAGTGACATTTCTCCTTATCATCCAATTCTACAAACTATAGCAAAACTTCTTGAGCTAGACTGCTTCAAGAACGTATAACAGTTATGTACACAGGTAGAATCATAAGCTGCTATAAACTACGAAATGCCACAGAAGAACAAAGAAGATACTTCAATACACATAGAAATTCATTAGGTAGAAAATGCATTTAAAAGAGTTCCTAAAAAAATTTAAGCTTGAATTATTTCCCTTACCCTGAAACAAAAACTCAAAAACTCAATCTTGGGGGTATTTTGGAATTCAAACAACATAAAATCACATGCTGGCTGAGCTGTAAAATGTTATCTCTTTCCTTAATACCTTTTGCAGTATTCAAAGCACTGTTGTGATGTTTTTTCTGGAACTGCATGTTTGTGTCAAGGCAGTGCTGTAGAAGACAAAAGGTTCAAAGAGCAAATCTATTTATTCTGCCACTCTCCTCCAATGAGCAAGTGATAATGAGAAATTTAGACAGTTCTGGCCAGGTGCGGTGGCTCATGCCTGTAATCCCAGCATTTTGGGAGGCAGAGGTGGGCAGATCACTTGAGCCCAGGAGTTTGAGACCAGCCCGGGCAACATGGTAAGACCCCAACTCTACAAAAAAATTTTAAAAATAGCCGGGTTTGGTGGCAGGTGCCTGTAGTCCCAGCTACTCGGGAGGCTGAGGAGGGAGGACTGCTTGAGCCCAGGGAGACCGAGGCTGCAGTGAGCCATGATCATGCCACTGTGCCCCAGCCTGTGTGACAAAGCAAGACTCTGTTTCAAAAAAAGAAAAAAATAAGCAATTTAGACAGTCCTATGTCCCCAAAGTCCAACAGATAAACTCTTCCCCCAATCCTGCAGAAAAAAGCTAAAAATGGAGAAATAAGTTGCCTCATCAATGTGGCCAAGAAAAATGAATTTCTAAAGAAGGCATGGAAAGTGAAGGAAGTAAGTCAGTGTCTCACTCTTCACTGGCTACTTCTAAATACTGCCTTAACCAGAGCAGTCCAGGAGCTTGGCTTTCAAAGACAACATACATTTAATACTGTCACTGATGACAAAACTCACAAGTCACTAGAAGTTTAGCAGTGTTCAGAAATGTGTGTACAGCATTGGCACTTGGGTCCAAATGGACCACGTCACATGGCAAGGGAGGAAAGAAAAACCAACTGCTCAGGAGACAACGGGATGTGGGTGAGAGAGAGATGGGCATATTCAGCCATCTACTCCCAACACGCTCGAAAGGATTACAATAGTTAGGTTACTGGTAACATCTCTTCCCTAGGTGTGTGACCTTGCCATTTCCACAAATGGTGGCTTCTCTTCTCCCTCCCACAACACTCAGAGGCATTTTGTCATTAGAAAACCTCAAAGATTTTTAAGATAGCGGAGTCTTTTCAGCTAGGAAACCCATCTCCTCCTCATGATTGTGTCTTGAGGTTTGAATAAATGTGAATGATAAAGTCACGTTTCAAAACAATGCTAAAGTTCAAATATGTTACCATCATTTTGAGGAAGTTAAATTATTAATCTGTATCACCTGTCAATAATATATTTCCTGCATCTCTCATCATGCTTTTTATAAGAAAGAACAAAACATAAAACAAGAATATCCTGGGAAGACTAAGTTAAAATGTTTGTAAACATGAAAGTATGGTCATTAACACTAATATCAGTTAAAACTACAGTAACGGTAAACAGTAAGTTTGAAGCTGGTGAAAACGAATAAAGTCAAATTTTGAATCTAGTTCTACTTTTATTATGTGGTGAGTCGAGTCATTAAGAAAGAACACAGTGTAATAAAATAGAAAAGTTAACCCATGAAACAGTCCACCTTCTCCCTTCCACATCACAAACATTTCTTAAGGCAGCGGAGTTAAAGAAATGAAACAAATCAACAGTTTTGTTCAGAAGACATACTTTGTAACTGAAATTTCTTCAACATTATTTATTAAGCACCTCCTACATATATAGTCTTCTAACACAGCGACTCTGGAGCTTTGGTGTATGTCAGAATCACCTAGAGGGCTTCCTAAAACAGACTGCTAGGCTCGTCCCCACGGTTTCGGATTCAGGATGTCTGGGGTTGCCACCTAACAAGGTTCCAGGTGCTGCTGCTGTTCCAGGAATCATCCTCTGAGAACCACTGTTCTAACAGAAGCACTGAAAGGTCTTTTAGTAGAGGAACAGAGGAGGCAGCAGCACCAGACTTGAGAAGTGAAATATCGAATATTTCAGATGCCGAGGCAATCACTTCAAAAGGCACTTGAATATCCTATAGAGCTTGAACATTTCAGAAACTGCAATTGAACCCTCAGGTGATAAAGGGATTCTGAAGTCACCTTTTTGGAGAACACCGAAATTTTCACTGGGCAAAAAGCATGGGTAAGTATTTAATACTAAGAACTGTACTTGGAAATGTAACCTCACTGTTTCAAAAATTTGCTTTGGTCCTTTCCTATTTCCTAACAATTAACTGCAAGTTATTGTTCTACCAAACTAGAAATCCTGGAAGAAAACCCTGGTTCTTAATTTTAAGATTAAAAAATCATCAGGGAGCCTTAGGGTGCTCCTGCTTCTCCCAGCCCTTCAGTGTGTGAAAAACTTTGTTTTGTTGGTAAAGACAATAAAATTGTATTATCAAAGACTGTTTTACTATATAACAGTGTTATCAGACAAGTAGATAACAAAATTCCTAATTTCTGAATTTTAAAAATACGTATATTTATTCAAATCAATAAACACTATGTTATATTTACTTCTGCCAGATACTAACTATGCTAGGTCCCTCACATGTACAAACACAAATAAGATGAGAATTCTGTCCATAAGAAGCCAATTATTACTTAGGATTACAAACCTTTGGTTAATTTTTCAACATGCTTCTGGAGCTCAATGTCCACATTAAAATGAACATATGTATCTTCTTTTCTTGAAGCCACAGGGGTATCTTGCACAGGAGTTAAGTCTATGCCATTCAGATCTAAAGAGAAAAGAAGTTTCTCTTTAGGAACATTCAAATATACAGACTTAAAAACTGCAGGCCAGGCACGGTGGCTCATGCCTGTAATCCTAGCACTTTGGGAGGCCAAGGCAGGCGGATCATGAGGTCAGGAGATCGAGATCTGGCTAATACAGTTTCACCTGGCTAACACGGTGAAACCCTGTCTCTACTAACAATACAAAAAAATTAGTCGGGCATGATAGGAGGCGCCTGTAGTCCCAGCTACTTAGGAGGCTGAGGCAAGAGAATGGCATGAACCCAGGAGGTGGAGCTTGCAGTGAGCCAAGATTGCACCACTGCACTCCAGCCTGGGTGACATCTCAAAAACAAAACCAAATGCTAAAAACAAAAAACTGCAAACTAGGTAGGGCGTGGTGGCTCATGCCTGTAATCCCAGAACTTTGGGAGGCCAAGGTGGGTGGATCACTTGAGGTCAGGAGTTCAAGACTAGCGGGACCAACATGGTGAAACCCCGTCTATACTAAAAATACAAAAAATTAGCCAGGCGTGGTGGTGCACACCTGTAATCCCAGCTACTTGGGAGGCTGAGGCAGGAGAATCTTTTGAATCCGGGAGGCAGAGGTTGCAGTGAGCCAAGATTGCACCACTGCACTCCAGCCTGGGCAATAAGAGTGAAACTCCGTGTCAAAAAAACAAAAACCAAACAAATAAACAAAAAAAACCCCTGCCAACTACAGGGGAAATCCATATTTCGTAAGGATGCTTGCAGAGAGGTGAGAGGAAATTCTTGGGCTAACAGAAATTCCCATTTGGTGTGAGCAGGTATCAGAAGAGTTGCAGGTGATCACAGAGGCATGTGGAGGGGGCTGAGTGAGGGGATGGGAGATTTCGCAGTGGGAAGGAGGAAACCTATCTCAATCAGGTACAAAAGAAAGCTTGTAGAACACAAAATTTCATCTTTATAGCAAAGAAGTGAAAAGAACTTTTTGTTTTCCTTAGGAAATAGGCCACTATATTTTTGTTGGCAATAAAAACTTAGAATGTAAATAACATGCCTCAATGGGACCTTACCCCTAATTTCCAAACTTGATCAAGTGTATGGTTTGGAAAGGCCTTTAAATCTAATATTATCAGAATCCCCCTGCTGTATTCAAATCTAAGGACCAAAAATGGACATGAAAATTGCCAGTGAAACCCTTCCATCAATGAATAATTTTTACAAATATTATCTAAATTCTCATTACATTTGTTATAACAACCTGTTTTATACCAACTAGATGGAACACTAAATTATTGTGTATGGTTTTAATTTCCTGGATCCAGGAATCTTCCAGTTTAATCAAATTCAACATGGACTCATTGAATGACTACTCAAGTGTTTACGTATTACTCAACAGATTTGTCTTAGAGAACTTAAAACAATATAGTTCATTGATTGTTTCAGTTCTTAAAGATATTTACAAAAACATGTTTTAGTTCAACATGTATGCAAAGGTAACTTAACAGCTACTACAGTATCATTAAATATCTTTGTGTTTTACAGTGTACATTCCTAAATGAGTTACACAGTTCTGTAAATGACTGATCAAACTATAATGTAGAGTATATATACTTTCCAGTAGGTGATATATTTGATAACTGATAACATCAGTTAAAGTTTCACAGCATTAGTGCTGTGGATCATGGTCTCCAAATAATCCCTCTGTGTGGCCGAATTCCTTTTTATTTTAATTGGTACTAATGAACTTTTGAATCTGAATTTATTTCTATGACTGACAAAAGTTCTCTTCATTTGATTTCAGTCCCTATCTGTTTCTTTGACTTGCCTCAAATTACAGATTAAAGTAAACCACTTGGATTAGCTGTGCAGTTGTTTCTGGATAGGAGTATGACAACTTCATTCTCAATTGCCCAATAATTATTTTTAAAAGACTGTTAAGTACTTTATAAAGAAAGTACTATATACAATGTTTGGCAACAACATAAGAATTCAACCAATGTGGTTTCCCTCTGGAAGACTGAAAAGGTTAACTACCACACTGGATAGGAGAAAAACACCAAATCCTAAGAATAATCATGCTTCCTAACCACAGTAACATAGTTAAGGATAAGAAATACTTCACTTGTTGAATGCTCCACAGGATTACATTCAGAGCAGGCATGCTATGGATCTGTCCTCCTCCCTGTCCTCACTGATCATTCACTTAAGGCCTGATTCTCATCCACCTTTGGAGGACTCTCCAATGTAGACCTCTCTCTTGGACAGGAAGGAGAGGGCCTAACGCAGGAGGGAAACAGAACACTGGGCTTTGCAAACAAACCTACACACCTTTGGAAGGTGAGGGATATTCTGTTAACCTGTATCCTAAATGATGTATCTGCTAATAAAGATGTGTAGCCAGCACCCCAGGTGGGATTTTAAGAATAAAAAGATATACACAAAGAAAAACTTAAAAGCAAAACAATGTAAGTTATAAATAAGAAAATAAGTAAATCTCTCAAAAGTGTTCAGTGAAGAAGTGATGATCTATTCCAGGGACTTTGCCTCATTATATAATAGAATGAACTAAAATGAGTTGTCACAGAAGACTCCTTGCCCCACCACCAAAAAAAAGCTGTCCCAAATAAGAAGCAACATTATAAAATTCACCTGAGGGAAAAAAAGTAAACAGAGTTACTTACCCTTTACACTAACTGTAATATAGGGATCAATGCACTGCCCAGCATCTTTCAAACCAATTTTCTCAATTCTGATAGTGAGTAACGTCATTCCTGGTTCTGATGGCAACCTTGGTAATAAAGTACCTGGCAACAGGGAAAAAGCAATAAAAGCTTCATATCATTTCACAATAAGCATTTTAACAAACACAGAGAAGATACAGCCTTGCTCATAACTGACTTAATAACCAGCCAGGCATTATTTTGGTTCCCAAAACTCCCTAACACTTGGCATTATTTTTTTCAAATGTTTAATTATACACAAGAGAAATCTGCACTTCCATGTCTCATAGTCACCACTAAAGCAGAAATTATTCAAGTTTGTCAGAAATTCAAGTCACTCCAGGAAGCCCAATTATAAATTACCACATAATTAATAATAAACTCATATACTTTGTATATGCTCATTTATATAATATACTTCGCATCTCAGTATGAAGTGGTAGAAGAAAAAACTTTTAAAATAGTTCTTATATTATCCTAACGTTTGAGAAATATAATACCAGAGTTGATCAACAAATCCTTTTAAATTACTTTTTTTTTGACACAGGGTCTCACTCTTTCACCCAGGCTGGAGTGCAGTGGCACAATCACAGCTCACTGCAGCCTCAACCTCCTAGGTTCAAGCGATCCTCCCACCTCAGCCTCCCGAGTACCAGGGACTACAGGCATTTGCCACTAGTTACTATTGATAGAGGAAATAATTTACAACTTAATAATTGTGTATTTAATGGAATAATCTTACAGTCTAATTTCCCATTCTTTTCCTTATGAACATTAAGGCGAAAAAAAAAAAAAAAAAACAACCCTACCTGTTGAAATTGCAGTGAAGTTTAGATCAATTTTAGAAAGAATCACATCTTTAGAAATTGCTTCTTCCAATCCATCAACTGTTATCTCTCAGCTTTTTAAAGACTTTTAATTTTCTCAATGGAATATTATTCTTTTCTTCACGAAAGTCTTATACTTCTTTTGTTGGGTTTATTATAAGATACTTGATATTTTTCTGATACTATTATAGACATTATAATATTTCATTTTCTGAGCACTTATTGCTTATTTAAAGAGATAGGATCAATTTTTTAATAATACCTCTGCTGGTAGGAAGAACTGATTTTTATGTACAGATTTTATACTCAGGAACCCTACTCTCTTATTAATACTAATGACTTATCCATAGGTTCTCTTTCATGTTCTAAATACATATTCATAACATCTGCAAATAAAGGGACAAGTTTCCTCCAATTTTTATATTTTATTGCTTTTTCTTATACTAGTACACTGGCTAGAACTTCTAAAGCACTGTTGAGGAAAATAGTTAATAGTAGGCACCCTTGTTTTGTTCCTAATCTGAAAAGGAAAGCTTTCTATTTTATCACTAAATATGACTGAGGCACTAAATGTCATTATAGTTACCTTTTATCAGATTAAAAATGTTCTGTTCTTGGTCTGCTAAGAAAGTTTTAAAATCATGAAAGAAATTAGAATGTAACTGAAAACTTTTTCTGCATCTCTTGAGATCATGAGATTCTTCTCCTTAATCTGCTAATGTGAATTACCTTGATATATGCATCTTGCTGATTTAACAATATATTCTGAAAAAAAAAAAAAATCACGCAATAGTTCATGGAGATTTTCCTAATTATCTTCTGTAATAGTCCATGTATTGGCTATTCATTCAGCCAATCTTCGTATGGCAGTTAGGTTGTTTCTAATATATTACTATTACCAAAAACACCTCAATAGAGAACCTGGTGTATATGCAAGTATTTAAAAAAATTTTTTTTACATGTTATTGGAAGTGTATCTTCAGAGAAAATTCCTAGGAACAGGATTGCTAAACTCAGAAAACTTGTATATTTTTGTTATTATTGAGCTATTGCTGAACTCTCCTTTAAAGGGACTATTACCACTTTCTATTCCCACCAGTGATGAATGAGCCCATTTCCCTATTGCCTCAGCAATAGTAGTTTTAATTTGCATGTCTTTTATCATATGTGAAGTTGAGTATCTTCTAATATGTTTAAGAGCTATTTGTATACCTTGGGGTGTGTGTGTGTGTGTACTATCTGTTCATATCTTTTAACCAATTTTCTAAAGTTTTGGGGGTGTTGTCACAACTTAAAATTTTCTTTATATATTAAGGATATTAGTCCTTTGTCATTTTGACTTTGATTATGGTGTTTTCTGACAGACAAAAGAGAGAAGTTCCTTTTATGATAGACTATTTTCTCCCAAGTAAACATTAAAAATTCTTCTACCTTTAGGTGAATCACTTTCATAACCTGTAATTGTCTAGATCTTTTAGTTGAAATAACGAGGCTGACATTTCTTTCTTCCTTACCAACAAACTTTTTTTTCTGCCTGAGAATATAATAAGGTTTAATCTAACTACTAAATACATTTCTAACAATGTAATATGGAGGTAGTGATTCCAAGCCGGAAAGATACCTACTTTATTCAGTTCTTCCCTAATTCAAGGTAGAACATAAAACATTTCACTCCATCATGAAGGTTCAGTTTTATCTTTACTAAGGAACAGCTGAAGCTATGTAATGAAGACGACAGATAATATAGAAAGGTGTATTTCTCAGTGGTTTCTAATGTGCTCTCTTCCTGCCTAGTCAACTCCTATACTCCCTTTGAGTCTCAGTTCTGGCTAGATTACTTTTGCTAAACTCCTTCAGTCCTTTTTTCATTCACTCATAATATACTGTGTCCACCTCTAACCATGATGATGTACTTTTCTTGGCTCTGTCTTACATGGTGAGCATCCTGAAAGACGGGGATGAGTAACTGTTCATGTTTGTATTGTTTGCACTAGTAATAAAGAGATCTTTGTTTTAGAAATATTTTGTTGAATGATAAATGAATTTTACAGTTTTAGAGGTTATTATGCTCTAGTAAACACGTGGCCTGAAAACATATTATCAATGTACTGCCTTATATAATATGCATGAAAGAAGATAAAATACTAGGGTAATACCATACCATTCCAGGGCTAGATTAAAGTTAACATATTTGTGTGTCAAGGATAAAAACATACAATAATTAAAAATCAAGGCAATGTATTAAAAGCCAGATTTCTAAAACAAAAATGGATGCATTCAACTGTATAGAGTAATATGAGAATAAGTAACTACATTTATAAAACTATACCATCTGCAGCTCCTGCAATGGGCTTTGTACTGAGTAATGCAGGTTCACAGTGATGGAAAGAGACTATGCAGCCCCTATAGCAATTTTATTATAGGTCTTTGAGCCTCATATGGCAGTAAGCAGTTAAGATTATGCTCACTTGATTTGGTCCATTTAATTTTTTTTTTTTCCGGAGACAGGGGAAGCCACTGGTAGCTGATGAGCTCTATACAGCAGTGTGATGTCATCTCTTCAGCTTTATCTGCCCCAACCTTCCCTTATGCACCAACAGCTGGAGCAAACATGCTCTACTTGTAGCAAAGGAAACTGGAGGAAATTTTTCAATTCAATGTGACTTCTAAAGAAGAGGTATGAGCTAGGAGAGGAAGGTTCTAAGCCTAAGCATAGAGACAATTCTCTCTAAGTAAAAACAATGAATTTCAAGCTTCTGAATCCTTTCACTGCACTAGTGCACTGGGGAACACAAAAAAGTCCATTTAAGGATGAGACCTACTTATTAATAAGGTTGTACCTGGATGGATAATTTCCAAATTGCATCATCTGTGAAAAACACTTTATCAATGCAGCGATGGATCCAACAAAATTGAAAAATCGCAACTATAAGTCACAACCATTGATAAGTAAAGATACTGATTATTTTGATATCCTAATGGCCATTTAAAATTAGTAAAGTTTTTTTTTTTTTTTTAAGTAATGTTCAGTTAAAAAGGGCTCAAAAAGAAAATTATTTAGTAGCAGAACTTAAGGCCCAGAGAAAGAAAAGTCACACAGTGGGCAAGGATCTCATAATGCCTGCATGTGAAATTACAAGATGTTTTTAGGACAAGACATAGTATAAGAAATTCAAAAGGCTCTACTCCCAAACTGCACAATAAGTGGACACAGAGATGACTTTTCATATCCTGAAGAGGTTTTGTGATAAACTATAAAAAAATAGCTTCTCTACTGAGTCTACAAATTTTACCAATAAATGACATGCTATAGCATTTGTAAGGTCTATAAACAATGGTGAACTCAAGAAAATTTTTTCTGCTGTGAAGGCCCCAAACAAGCAAAGGACACCCTGTCCTCAAGTGTACCTCTGAGGAACTGCCCTGGGCTGTACACTGTGGTGTCAAACAGAAAACCCTGACACTGTCAATCATGGCTTTCTTCACTGAGGTGCTGCTGTCAAAATTCTCACAAATAAAATGAAAAGAGGCTCTAGGTATCACAGAAATGGCTAAGTTTGTTCAACAAAGACCAGTTCACTCAAGAATATTTTAAAAATTGGTCGGGCATGGTGGCTTACACCTGTAATCCCAGCACTTTGGGAGGCCAAGGTGGGTGGATTACCTGAGGTCAGGAGCTTGAGATCAGCCTGGCCAACATAGTGAAACTCTGTCTCTACTAAAAATACAAAAATTAGCCAGTATGGTGGTACATGACTGGAGTAGGTCTGCTGAATTAAAACTATACCTGATTAAAGTTGTTTGTAAACATAACCATACACTTCAGGTGATATTAACTGCTTGGCCCCTAAACATGTTCTGGATTTCCATAAAAAAAGGAATGCCCTGATAGTCACAGGAAAGCAATGAATATTTGCTGCAGTTTTTGACTTTCTTACATGTGTGTTAGCAAGAAAAGAAACTGCTTCATTTCAGCTGAAAATAAAATCCATGTTTTCTTCTTTCAAGTTCAACTCAGAATTGAGTAGTTATACAGCAGAAAATAAATACATGTTTGACATTAAATAGGTAAATTTCATTGTTTATTTTGAGTTTCAAAAATAATGTTTTATGCATACACAAGCCTATGTAAGAGATGAAGAACCAGTACCTATGCATAATAATTCTGAAACTGCTAAGACTATTTGAGCTTGGATCATGTTATTTAGTAAGAAAATGCTTTTTCAAGTCTTGTAAAAAGTTGTGTCTTGGCTATTTTTAAAGTTATATTGCTTTGGTTTATCATTTTATAGCTTTACTATTCAAGAGTATCAGTAAATGTCTAGGTTATAAATAACAGGCTATAAGCTTATACTTTCTATTTAAATGAAATCTACCAAGACTATCTTTAGAAAAGTTAACTCCCATTTTGGCTAAGCCAATTATATAACATAAATATGTTTGCCTTATGAAATTAAAAAATTTTGAAAAGGAAGGAAGGAGATTAATATCAAGAAAGGTAAGTAAGCTTGACTACCTTTTTTTTTTCTTTTCATGAAAGACTGCCTAGAAAGTCATTTTAAATTTTAAATCAGAAAAAAACTATTCTTGGTCATACCGTATCTACAAACCATACGGCATACCCTCACACCTCATTAGCTTAACAGTGGTAGTGGTTAGTATATGAGTTGTTCAAAACTCATTAAAGGTATATATTAAAAAGAGTGAATTTCTTTTTTCTTTTCTTTTTTTTTTTTTTTTTGAGACACAGTCTCACTGTTGTTGGCCTGGGCTGGAGTACAATGGCACAGCCTTGGCTCACTGCACCTCCGCCTCCCAGGTTCCAGCAATGCTCCTGCCTCAGCTTCCCAAGTAGCTGAGATTACAGGTGCCCACCATCACCCCTGGCTAACTTTTGTATTTTTAGTAGAAATGGGGTTTCACCATGTTGGCCAGGCTGGTCCCGAACTCCTGACCTCAGGTGATTCACCTGCCTCGGCCTCCCGAAGTGTTGGGATTACAGGCGTGAGCCACCACGCCCAGCCAAGTGCATTTCATATATGTAAATATCACATTAAACTGATTTTAAATCTTGGGTTCCCTTTGGGTCACAAGAAACTCTTTCTTGCTCTATAATTAAAAGTATCGGCTGGGCGCGGTGGCTCAAGCCTGTAATCCCAGCACTTTGGGAGGCCGAGACGGGCAGATCA
>NW_012121932.1:10194988-10250213 GCF_000951035.1 Colobus angolensis palliatus
AAAAAAAAAAAAAAAAAGTATCATCTTGCTATTTCAATGAATATAATTTTACAAGTTATTTTTCAATAAGACAGGCCCTGAACAATATTATCCCAAACCAAATATAGTTAATTAAACTATACATACTATTTCTTTTAGGGGGGAAAAAAACTCAGGGACTAGAAGGGTTCAATAATGCATTTGTATCTCTGAAACGAAATATCACAATGCTATATCAGAATACAAATTCAGTTTGGGCTTAATCTTACATAGCAAATGGATTTATGATACAAGTTCCTTTTCAACTGGGCAATCTGAACCCCAGAAAGACCTTAATCTGCCCATTTCATGATTTACATCATCTGCTTCTTGTTTGCTACAGAAGTACAGTAAGCAGGAAAACAACCAAATCAGATAGAAATTTATAGAACTGGAAGCTGCACCAATTACAGTATGTAGTTTGAAAAGGCAATAAAAATTACCAAGTCAGTGAAACAGCAAAATATCTCACCATCTTGGCAATCCTGAAATACCCTATAAAAGCAAGAAAAATATAGCTCTCTCTTCATAAAGTAGATTGGAAATAATGCCCTTGTACCAAAGAAACATTATTAATAAGAGCTACCATTGATTGATAGTGCCTGCAATGTTTCCAATAACCCTGCAGTGTAGGTACTGTTATTCCCATGTAGAGATGATGATAAGAGTAACAGCCACCACTAATATTCAGCATATGAACAATACAGTGCTAAATGGTTTATACTTAGTATCTTGTTAATCTTCACAATAACCTTATGTATGAGTTAGGCACTATCATTATCCCATTTTATAAAGAAACAGAAGTTCAG
The DNA here is from genome assembly GCF_000951035.1 of Colobus angolensis palliatus. NCBI lineage: Eukaryota > Metazoa > Chordata > Mammalia > Primates > Cercopithecidae > Colobus > Colobus angolensis. Next base: position 10,195,816 of record NW_012121932.1, read on the forward strand.
ATTGGTTTAAGACACAGATGCAAAGTCACTCAACTAGTGATTAGCAGAGCCCAGACTCAAAAGCCCATTTATCTGTTGGTCCGAGCCTATATTGTTCCTACTCCAAATGACTCCTCCTCAAGAAGTATTCAAAATACTGGAATATGAATTATGAAGAAAGCTATCTGAACAGCACACAGACTGTATTTAACTACAATGGAAAGCTTCTAGAATCTCTTCTAAAATGCATCACAATATTATAGCAGATTACTATACTTCCTAAAGTAAACTAGTTTATCAGAAATAAAAACTGTACTTTATAAGAACAGAACAGAACAGAACAGAGTAAAGCAGTAATTGGGAGAGGCAAGAAATTTACCCAGGGTGCTTGCCAAGGTTATTTATAGGGAGGGAATATACTCATGGAGAGCTTCCAGAAATAAAAAAGTTTGCCGTATATTCTTTGCTTCCCTAAAACAAGATGGGGAAGAAAGGGCAATTGTTCAGTATCCACTCCCATGGGTCCACTTTTAACCACCACAAATTGATTAATTAAAGAAGTACTTATGGCTGGATGCAATGGCTCATGCCTGTAATCCCAGCACTATGGGAGGCTGAGGCAGGTGGATCACCTGAGGTCAGGAGTTCAAGACCAGCCTGGCCAACATGGCAAAACCCTGTCTCTACCAAAAATACAAAAATTAGCCAGGCGTGGTGGCATGTGCCTATAATCCCAGCTACTCGAGAGGGTGAAATACGAGAATTGCTTGAAACCTGGTAGGCAGAGTTTGCAGTGAGCCGAGACCATGCCACTGCACTCCAGGGCTTAGGTGACAGAACGAGACTCTGTCTCAAAAGAAAACAAAACAGAAGAAGTACTTATGACAGTATACAGAAAAGAATTAACATAGCAGGCCTAAGACTGTTATTCTTAGAAAACCTCCTTGCAAAGTCAGCCCATGGCTGGCATCTGGGATCTTGGATTTGGGGAGGGTTCCCACCATTCCCTGGTAAGAATGGTCACTGTGCCTAAACTGTGTAAACAATATGGTTTGTGCTAAACACCTTGTTTCCTCTGTAGTCTGGAATTTTGGCCTGTGCCAGGCAGAAGGTACCCACATAACCAGTCCCCAATAAAAGCTTTGGGCACTGACTCTAAAGAGCTTCTCTAGTAGACAACATTGTGCATTCCACATACGTTGTCGCAACTTGTTGCATGGGAAATTAAGCACATCTTATGTGACTCTACAGGAAGGGGATTCTTGAAAGCCTGCACCTGATTACCTCCAGACTTTGCCTGTATGGGTTTTCTGTTTGCTGATTTTGTTCTTGCGTTCTCTTGTAATGATTCCTAGCTATGAATACAACTATATAGCGAGCCTTGTGAGTCGTCCTAGGGAATCACTGAACATGGGGATGGTCCTGAGGACCCCTGACACAGAGAGTAAGATAACTTCACACCATACTTATGAAATAGCTACTGCCAATAAAATCTGCCTAAGATTAGCATGAGCTTTAGAGTGGTTGTATTGCCCCACTAGCAAACACCAAAGTAAGTTTCAAACACCCTGACTTTGGATGCAGTTAAGTAATGTTTATTCTTAGTAAGTGATACCTACCGGGAACTCTAGCAGGAAAAGAATCAGGACACCCAGCTCCAGCACCACCCTCTTCTTCATCTTCTTCAAATTCCAAATTCTCTTCTTCACCAGGTGCCAAAATTCTTCTACATGAAAAAGGGCAGAAAAAACAACGAACTGCAAAACTAAATATACTAGAGAAGCCTCACAAATACTCGTTTCCCAGGCAAGATGCTGATATTAAAAAATGCTGATAGGTTGGGTGCGGTGGCTCATGCTTGTAATCCTAGCACTTTGGGAGGCCGAGGTGGGTGGATTGCCTGAGCTCAGGAGTTTGAGACCAGCCTGGGCAACACAGTGAAATCCCGTCTCTACTAAAATACAAAAACATTAGCTGGGCGTGGCACCGTGCACCTGTAATCCCAGTTACTTGGGAAGCTGAGGCAGGAGAATTGCTTGAACCCAGAGGCGGAGGTTGTAGTAAGCCGAGATAGCGCCATTGCACGCCAGCCTGGCTGACAAAGCAAGACTCCATCTCAAAAATAAAATAAAATAAAATAAAATGCTGATATACTGTTATCACTGTTGATGTCAATGACATCAATAATACCAAAGTTGATATTTAAGAAAACCCAGAAATATCTGAAAAAGAGGTATAACATAAAATAAGAAAACAAATATAAATGTTTCTTTTACCTTAATGGGACAGGCTGAACATCAAATGGGAATTCTTTATTATATGTAAGAATATTCTTTAGGACTAGAATAAGAAGATAAAGAAACATGAATTCTTCCATGAAGCAAAATAAAAAATTGTATCTTAAATGACTAATTTTTAATCAATTTTATTATGCATATTAATGTATATTTTTAAATTCCCAGCCTTACCACCATTTGAGAGCTACACAGTACATTTGTCTACTGAAGGTCTTAGCAAAATTAAAATATCCATGGTGCACTCTAGGTACCAGTATCCTCAGAGTAATGTCAGATCTCCAAGAAGAGTAAGTTCCAGAGTCTCAGAGCCCTCATGGAAAATGAATCCTATCTACAAGGTCTTAGGTGAGACATGGGGTACCAGAAAAAGAGAAGGCCTCCTCCTTATAGTACTTTAATTAAAATATCTGAGCCTGAGCAACACAGGGAGACTCCTGTCTCTACAAAATAAAAATAAAAATTAGCCAGGCATGGGGGTGCAGGCCTGTGGTCCCAGCTACTCAGGAGGCTGAGGTAGGAGGATTACTTGAGCCCGGGGGGTCAAGGCTGCAGTGAGCCATGATCATGCCATTGCACTGCAGCCTGGGCAAGAATGATACTCTGTTTAAAAAAAAAAAAAAAAAAAAAGTTGTATAGAAGATGCCCAGTTAGAGATACAGGAGTACATTTTATTTTCAGTCCTGAGAAGATTTCCTCTCAATGTCATCAAACTGGTAGTTTGTAGCAGCAAAGTTATAATTCTCATATTTCTTTTATGATAAAATTTATTATACTGAGTCCTGGCATTCTGAGTCTTAAAAATTATTATAATCAGTCATGCACCACATAATAATGTTTCAGTCAGTGACAGACCACATATGTGACAGTGGTCCCATTAGATTATAATGGAGCTGAAAAATTCCAACTGCCTAGTATATACTATACTTTTTATAGTATATTGTTTACATAGAACTTACTGTACTTACTATATTTTTATCATTATTTTAGAGTGTACTACTTCTACTTATTAAAAAAAAAAGTTAATTTTCTTTTTTTTTTTGAGACAGTCTCACTCCGTCACCCAAGCTAGAGTACAATGGCATGATCTCGGCTCACTGCAACTTCTGCCTCCCAGGTTCAAGTGATTCTCCTGCCTCAGCTTCCCAAGTAGCTAGAATTACAGGCGTGAGCCACCACACCTGACTAATTTTTGTATTTTTATAGAGACAGAGTTTTGCCACATTGGCCAGGCTAGTCTTGAACTCCTGACCTCAGGTGATTGCCTGCGTCAGCCTCCCCCCAAAAAAAGTAAATTATAAAACAGCCTCAGGCAGGTCCTTCAGGAGGTATCCAGAAGAAGGCACTGTTATCATAGGAGATGACAGCTCCATGTGTGTTACTGCCCCAGAAGACCTTCCAGTGGGACAAGATGTGGAGGTGGATGACAGTGATATTGATGATCCTGACCCTGTGTAGGCCTAGGCGAATGTGTGTGTGTTTCTTAGTTGTCAAAAAAAAATAAAAAGTTTAAAACGTAAAAACAAACAAAACTTAAAATAGAAAACATTTATAAAATAAGGACATAAAGAAAAAATATTTTTGTGGCCAGCGCATTGGTTCACACTTATAATTCCAGCACTTTGGGAGGCTAAGGCAGATGGATCACTTGCAGACAGGAGTTTGAGACTAGCCTGGTCAACATAGCGAAACCCTGTCTCTACTAAAAATACAAAAAAATTAGCCAGGCCTAGTGGCACATGCCTGTAATCCCAGCTACTCCAGAGGCTGAGGCATGAGAATTGCCTGAACCCAGGAGATGCAGGTGGCAGTGAGCAGAGATCATGCCACTGCACTCCAGCCTGGTCAACAGAGCCAGACTGTCTCAAAAAAAAAAAAAATATATATATATATATAGAATATATATATATATTTGTACAGTTGTACAAAGTGCTTGTATTTAAGCTAAATGGTATTACAAAAGAGTCAAAAAGTTTTAAAAAGTTGAAGTTAATAAAGTTTATATATAGTAAACTAAAGTTAATTTGTTATTAAAGACAGGACAATTTTTACAATAAATTTAGTTTAGCCTAATTGTACAGTGTTTATAAAGTCTACAGTAGTGTACGATAATGTCCTAGGCCTTCATATCCACTTATCACTCACTCACTGCTCACCCAGAGCAACTTTCAGTCCTGCAAGCTCCATTCACAGTAAGTACCCTATAAAGGTATACCATTTATTATCTTTTATATGTACTTTTACTATCCTTTTTCTACTACGTTACATACATAAAAACTTACCACTGTGTTACCATTGCCTACAGTATTCAGTACAGTAACAGGCTGTAGAGGTTTGTAGCCTAGGAGCAACAGGCTCTACCATCTAGGTTTGTGTAAGTGCACTCTATGATGCTCACACAACGAAATCACCTAAGGCTATATTTCCTTGACTGCATCTCTGTCATTAAGTGACAAATGATTGTATATATACACATAGGTACTTACATATGTATATGCACACATGTACTTCCATATTTATATACACACATTCACAAAGAGGGATTTATCCTGAAGAGAAGTCTTCAAACAATATGGGACCGCCTCCTGTGTTCTGGCTGTGATCAATCTGTATTTCAATGATTACATTCTGGCATGTATACTTAAAGAAAGGCATCTTACAATTCTAGCTACCTCTGAAGGGTACTGTAAGTATGTAATTCAGCTTCATTTCTGGCCTTATGGGTGCCCAGTAACTACCCGTGCTTACATTAAAGTGAATTCATGGCGTTACCTGGAAGACCTAAAAGGCTTCCACGACTTTGTATTCAATTTATTCAATCTTTAATTTTGGAGTTCTGCAGTTTAGAGCTAAAATGGTTGTGGCATATTGGCATCCCAAAGGAGGAAAACCAGAGACTGCACGTTGCAATTCCATGACTTCCTCCAACATTCCTTCATCTTCTTCTTTTATATATATAATCTATACCTGTATATATATATAATCTTATATATAATCTATACTCTTCACACATATAATCTACACCTTCTTATATAATCTTATATACATAATCCATAGTATATTCATTCTTATATATGTAATGTATACCAAACCCTCCAGTGAGAAAGAACTCTGAGGCTTGTGTCTATATTCTCATTCATTCTCTTTCTTTCTTCTTCTCAACAAATACGGATTGAGTGCCTATAATGTTCCAGTCACTGATTTAGGTGCTAAAGAGAACAGTGATCAAGACAGAGAGTCTTTGCCCTCATATATGGATCTCAGACTCTCATCAGAAAAAGCAATAAGCCAATAAGTAAGATAATGTAACTGTGATTAGTGTTATAAAGGACACAAACAGGATGAGTGTGCAAATGGATTAAGTAGAGAAGGAAAACTTTAGCTAAGGTCGTCAGGGTAAGCCTTTCAAAACTAAATTATTAGAAGACATTTGAGCCGTGACCTAGGATGAGAGGCACCATCTGTAGGCAGCTGTAGGGAAAGGGCTTCCCAGGAATCAGCCTGGAGCAACAACAAAGGCTCTGAGGCAGAAACTAGTCAGGCTTGTTCAAGGAATAGAATCAACTGTATAGCAGAAGTTTGATAAGCAAGGCAGAAGTGTCAGAAGACGAAAGCTGGAAGGTTTGAAATCAAATCCTAGCCCAAGAATTATGCCAATAACTTGAACATTCACATAGCCACTCTGAATCTCAGTTTCCTCAATTCTACAATGAGAACATTTCCTCAGAGTCTGTTATGAGAATTAAAATCATGAAATTACATAGAAAAATTTAAAGTACAAGTATAAACCTACATTACGATACAACTCATTCTCTATCACTATTCAGCTGACTAGAATCCTTGCATTTCAGATCTCACTAAAAAGCACTTTTTTAAAAAAATTATAAGAACATCCTTTCTAAACTTTGTACATGATAGCTCATTGTGAGTAAATGATAACTTCAACTCAATAAATATCAATTAATCACTAACATAATATTGTATTAGATACTAAGAATGGGAAAGGCGAACAGGTGACAAAAAAGACCATGTGTCCTTCCTATCAGAAACAAAAACGTACGGTAATATTTTAATAATAAAATGGGGGGAAAATCATCCTTTAATTTGTGTAAAACACGAATAAAAAAGTTGAAAACTATATCAGTTACTAGGAATATCTTCCATTTGTATTGCAATAGAAGAATTAAACAGTATTTTCTTAGGTATCAATGCTTTGAAAAGGAAATGTTTGTTTTGGCATAATAACCTTTTATTATTTTGTTTTTGCAAGTGTAGAGTGTATCAAATATTTAATTTACGTGGATAATTTTGGAAGCAAAAACAGATCCTTTCTTATTTTCTGTAGAATAGGTTTCCATTTTCATCAATTATAGAATAACAGGGATTCTAATGTCCTTTAAAAACAGGATTTACCTTAAACTTTACATAGGGTTTTCCTTCCACTAGTACTAGTAATTATACTTTAGGAGGATGCAGAGAAGAGGAGAGGTAAGTTTATAATTTCATGTAAGGTATTAAATGAACACAAAGCACATCATGGGCTGGGGACTCACTGGTTCATTCAGTAGACTCTACACAATGAGGACCTCTGAATGGCAGATGCAGGGACGTACCCTACTAGTAAAAACTGCAGTCCCAGCCTGCTCTCACAGAACATGGACCTGCCACCCTCCTATAGCTTACACTCTAGAAATGGCACACACACGCAAATACCAACATGTGTTCTCTTTGCCACTGACTTGTTTCATTTTTGTGGTAGGCAAAATGGGTACCTGTTCCCATCTGAAAGATTCTTTTCTAATGAGAGAAGTTTCCCTGAAGACATTCAATTCTATTCAATGTAACAAAATTTGCCATGCCCATACTACAAACAAAGCATTGAATTAGGCTCTGTGGGAAAAATACAAAGGCTATTCACAATCTCTCTGAGGAGTGAAACAAATACAGGACAAACAATGAAGATGGATATAAAAAGTGTTACTATAAAAGATAGGAAGCCGCGTTTAATATGGCTAGAGGAACAGAGAAAGACGGGACATCTGAGAGACTTTGAAGGACGAATTTATGGAAGGGAATTTTACAGGGTCATGAAGAGATATGTTTGAGTAAGAAGTAGTATGTGACTGAGGATTATTATAAGCAAATTAAATGTATTTTCACAATCAGTATGAATTTCAGACATGATTTTCAAGAGATTTTTTAAAACTCTGAAGAATACATTAGCAAAACCAACCAATCTAGTTCAACATAATGCAAGTTACAGTCATTAATTTTCCTTAGAAGAGGCTACTAAGGGTTGAAGTAAAACAGCAAATCATTTCAGCTTTGTTCAACTATAAAGTGAGAGAACTCCACTATATGACTCTTAAAACTCCTTTCTGTTCTAAAATGCTATGATTTTATGATTCCTTGCTTAGAAATTTGACTTAGATGGATAAATAAACTCTATTTACATGAAAATGTTAAGATGTGCAATCTTGTCTCAACGAAAAATGAGAATATTGACTTAGATTCATTTAGTTTTATATTCAACTCTTGTGCATTTACCCATATTGCAAAGAACATTCATCCGAACTAGCAAAAAAGCTTTACATGGCAGCACACTAACCACCAAAATATTTGAAGAAATTATTTACTTCAAAAAAGTTTTAAAGAGAAAGGAAAATGAAGACAACAAAAAAATATTTTGCAGAGCAACTCCAACAGCTGGACTGTAGTTTTCAATGACATGTAGTGTAAATGGGCATCAATGACTAAAGCTTTACTTTCTCCACTAGATGCTGCTGCAAATGTTTACCAAAGTAACTGTGGTTTTATTAAAGTGAGCAAGACAAAATAAAGGCTAATACACACTTAGATGAGGTACAACCTCATATATTCTATAGCGAAGATAAAATCCAAAAAATAATTACTATAAATGTTACAGAAGTAACAAAAGCACCCAAAAAAAATCACATAGGACTAGATATTAACAGAAATAAATCAAATCAGAATCTTTGTTAAATAGCCTTAACATCTATAATAGATTAATTTTCCAAAGGAGTATCACAAAAAAATATAAACTTAAACTTACTTGGTTCTAGCTTCTTCAGGTCCTCCAGTTTAAATTCTTCTTGAGACTGTGTGGACTAAATTTAAAATAAGCATATTACATCTTTTCACTACAAAGATTTCACTGCACCCTGTCTTTTAAGCGGCAAGAACCAAATATTCAAAAGGAATCTATTTCTTGCTTTCAAGGTAGAAAATGAAAAGTCCCAAACTGGTTTTTGTTTATTTTTGGAACACTCAGGCCAAAAACAACAGAAAAAACTGAAGTCATATATTTTATTTTACAATGTACAAAACATGAACTAAAAAAGTATGAATTTAATATACGTTGTTATAAAACACTTCTGAGACAATACTGCTTTTGAAATGAATGTCTAATGTTTTATGAGAATAATGCAGAATAATTTATTTTCCTTATATAAGAGAGGAGAAAAACTCCTTACCTGTAAAGCTGCACTTCGCAATTCCAAGCATGTTGCAATTTTGCCTATGGTTTTCTGTAGAGGAATAGACAAAGCTATAAATACCAAAATTATCATAATTGTTAGTTCAAATCATCAAGTTAATTTTTATTAATAAAAGATCCATAATTCTCTTAAATAAGTTAAACTTTACTTCTTTCTGGCATCTTTCAGACTTCAGAGAAAAGAAATAAGAGGCAAAGGGTTGGGATGAGGGAGAGAAGGTGAGTATATATTCTCCCCCGACCTAATGTGCCACAATTAATTCTAACTCAAGTTTGCTTTGATGACAGCTGTAGATATGATTTGAAGAGCTGCCTGGTATCTTCTGTTCCAAGCTTCACCTTTTCTTCTCCATAAAGCCTAAAATTCACCTTTTAAAAGGCTTAAAAATATCTGAAAGTTAGCACAATGGTATAACTAATTTAATTTTGACCTAAGTCCAACACCAACTTGTTTAATTAAATACATAGGCAACACTAAGCAAAACTGATATTGTGATAAACGGTGATAAATTTTATAGTTGGATCTGTTTTATATAACATGAGCTGTAAAATGGATATTAATGATAGGGCATAGATAGCGTTTGCCTTTAATAAGCTCATGTTGTATTAGGAGAGATAAAACAAATACAGAATCATTATAAGAGAAAGCAAACATTTGATTGTATGAGCTTTAGCAAGATATGCCATTATATGACCTAAAGAAACAGAACAAGATCTGTATTAGGAATCAAGCCCCAATGACCAGGAGGATTTCTAAAATTAAAGAGTTTAGAAAATTGTCATGGTTCAATTGTCTCAAGTCTCAAACTGAAAGCAGAAGGAAAGTAAAGTTAGGAGAAGTGGGCTGTCATTCTGAGGTGGACCTCCAATAACTAGCTGAAGAATCTGTCATTACTTTAGCAGTAATTACACAGAAGGGTTTTTGTTTGTTTGTTTTTTGTTTTTTTAAAACTCTTTCAGATCTGCCCTTTAAGAAGACTACTGTGGCCAGGTGTGGTGGCGCACGCCTGTAATCCCAGCACTTTGGGACTCCGAGGCAGGCAGATTACTTGAGGTCAGGGGTTCAAGAACAGCCTGGCCAACATGGTGACTGTCTCCACTAAAAATACAAAAAATTAGCCAGGTATGGTTGCATATGCCTGTAATCCCAGCTACTGGGAAGGCTGAGGCAAGAGAATCACCTGAACCTGGGAGGTGGAGGTTGCAGTGAGCTGAAATCACGCCACTGCACTCCAGCCTGGGTGACAGAGTGAGACTCCATCTCAAAAAAAAAAGAACACTATTGTAATAAAAGTATACATAGGTTGAAGTAGGAAAGGGCAAAGATTAAAGGCAAAATCAATCAGGTTATTTCAATTGTCCAGGTAAATAGTAATCAGAACAAAAATAGGAATAACTAGGGTGGAAATTAAAGGGAGATTCATACAAGAAACATATATCAGGGCAGGCAGTTGAATTATGTCCATTAAGGCTTTTAAGTCCTTCCAAAAGAGATGCTTCTTAAGTTTTTATTAGGAATAAATCCAGATCATAAAAGTATTTATGTACAATGTCTGCAATGCCTACACAATGAATATTCTGGGAAGGAAAAAAGCATGTTTTTCTAAATGTATTGATAACTTGCAAAAGTTTAGTAAATTGGGCTTGGTGGTTTTCTCTTTTATCAATTTTCTTTGGAAGGTGAATAAGGAGCAAAGATGAGTAACAAGTGCTGTCCTGGCCCCAGCACTTATGCAAGTGGGCACTACATAACTACTGCATGTACAATAAACGGCTGATACAACGACTCACAAAATAAACCACTATTGAGCAAGATATCACTCGATGCCGAAGAACAAGTGACAATATTGAACCATCTCCAATCTCTAAAAATTATTTTTAATCCCAGTACAAGAGTTTAGAAGATGTCCACTTTTATTCTGAAAACTTAAAGATTACATCTGAAAATTACATTTATATATGGCAACTACAAAAGATTTCATGATATTCATAGATTTATTCACTCTCAAACTGTTGCATAAAAACCAGCAATAGTCTTTTCTACATAGAATCCAACATCCTCAAATTATTGTTATTCAAACACACCACTCAATTCTAACACAACTGGTAAATAATTCTAAACATAAATATAACAGTAATAGTGATGGCTAACAACTACTGAAAACTTAGTAAGTGACAGGCTCTCCTAAGTGATTTACAAACATTAATTCATTTAATCCTCACTATAACTCTGTGAGTTAGATACAACCATTTTAAAAGTGTGAAAACTGAAGCACAGGGAGGTTAAGTAACTTGCCCTAGGCATCAATGCCTTCTCCCATACAAGTATTAATCAGGACCAACCCTGCTTAGCCTCCGAGATCAGATGAGATTGGGCACATTCAGGGTGGTATGGTGGCAGACCAGCAATGCCTTCTATGCAATACAGCAATATATACAACAAAACAATATTTCTATATCAATACCATTTAGCTATACTTTTACGTTCTTTGAAAACTGATTTTTAAAAAGAATTTTGTCTGTATTAAGCGAGATATGTCAATTACTAAGTCTTTTAAAGCATTACTTTCTTTTCCTTTCTTTACTATAAAATCCATGTGATTTCATGCTTTTAACATTTAAGGTAAAATGCTGTAGTTTAACAACTATGAGTCCACTAATAAACTATTTTAAATTTAAACATTTCTTGAAGCAGAAGCAACAGTTTTTTTGTTGTTGTTGTTATTTGTTTGTTTTTAATATACGGAGTCTCGCTCTGTTGCCCAGGCTGGAGTGCAGTGGCACCATCTCGGCTCTCTGCAACCTCTGCCTCCCAGGCTCAAGCGATTCTCCTGCCTCAGCCTCCCGAGTAGCTGGGATTACAGGCACCTACCACAGCGCCCAGCTAATTTTTGTATTTTTATTAGAGACGGGGTTTCACCATGTGGCCAGGCTGGTCTTGAACTCCTGACCTTAGGTGATTTGCCCACCTCGGCCTCCCAGTACTACAGGCATGAGCCACTGCACCCGGTTGCAACAGTTTTTTATACAGAAATCTACTGAACTATGGCAAAATACCTCCATAGGCATTATTCATAACTATTTTAAGGAACCACACCCAACCTCAGTATTTAAAAAGGAATAGAACACTATCATTTTGGCTACAGCATTAACTTCTAAAACATATAGAATGTATTGAGATCAAAATCAAGCGCTTGCTACTATAATTGTTTCACTTAGAAACAGATGACTCAGAAAAATGATTAAGAAGCACAAGTTCACATAGAGTATATGTACTGACAATTAAAACTTGAATTATTAGCACTCAAATTAACTGCTCATATCCAATATGGTATAAAAATGGAAAATGCTTTCATTTTCAAAATATTGGCGATTGTGATTGCTAGGAAAATTGACAGCTCAAAAGATCAGTTAAAGGAAAAGATGGAATAGAAATGGACAATTAAAGAGCTAAGTTAATTTTGCTAAAATGTCTTCAATCTGTGTAAGAAAAAATAGGTTTAAAAAATACACATAAGGTAGAATGGTCTCACTTAATCCAGACTTAATTTTTTAGATTCAAACAGCCAGTAATCTACTGTCTAGCTGGGAGCTGGAGGTGGTTAGGGTAGAACTGGGGGGGAAGAGATTAGGGTAAGGGTGAAAAGGAGAGCCTTATAAAATATAAAACAAGCATATACTGCTGGAATTCTTATTACCACCAAATTTGACTCAAAACAGGGAAATGCTTTCTAAGCATCATGAGACAGGATATTCTATTCTGTCCAGAAACTTACTTGAGAAAATGTACTACACCAAAGTCAGGAATTCAGTGGAATGAAAGCTTTTGGCAGCTATTCGTTGGTTACTAAACCCAGTTGTTATAATGACAACACTATCAGGAACTGAAACGAAAGCTAAGTGAACTAATCATAAAAGAGGACCAAATAAGTGTCATGAATTTTACACCAGAAATTGCCGAGAATATTAAGAATAAAAAAATGAAGTTTTCATACTATTTATCACCAATTAATAAAGTTTAGAGATCAGTAGTTCTGCTTTAGAGCTCATTAGACTTAAAATAAATATCGTGAAAATCAATGTAAGTTATTCTCTCAAAAATGAGAATGTATCCAAAAAATCAGAATTAGTCTTGTCTTAAGTAACAATCACATGCGAATAAATATCAACACCTAAGACACAGAATAGCATTTATTCATCAATTTTTTTTTTTTTTTGAGACGGAGTTTCACTCTTGTTGCCTAGGCAGGAGTGCAGTGATGTGATTTCGGCTCACTGCAACCTCTGCCTCCCGGATTCAAGCAATTCTCCTGCCTCAGTCTCCCAAGTAGCTGGGATTACAAGCATGTCTCACCACGCCCAGCTAATTTTGTATTTTTAGTAGAAACGGGGTTTCTCCGTGTTGGTCAGGCTGGTCTCAAACCCTAGACCTCAGGTGATCTGCCTGCCTCGGTCTCCCAAATTGCTGGGATTACAGGCGTAAACCACCATGCCTGGCCCACAAACATTTTTAAGAGCTCACTGTGTGCTAGATAGTACCAAGTTTCATTTAAAAAGCACTTTAAAAATATGGTTTTTGTTTGTTTGTTTGTTTTGAGAGGGAGTCTCACTCTGTCGCCCAGGCTGGAGTGCAGTGGCCTGATCTGGGCTCACTGCAAGCTCCGCCTCCCGGGTTCTCGCCATTCTGTTGCCTCAGCCTCCCGAGTAGCTGCGACTACAGGCGCCCGCCACCACGTCCGGCTAATCTTTTGTATTTTCGGTAGAGACGGGGTTTCACTGTGTTAGCCAGGATGGTCTCGATCTCCTGACCTCATGATCCGCCTGACTCGGCTTCCCAAAGTGCTGCAATTATAGGCGTGAGCCACCCTGCCTGGCCAAAGTATGTTGTTTTTTTTTAATCTTCTTTCAAAGTTGTACAAACTATTGAATGGTTGGCATAATTCTAAGATTTGTCACTGCTACAAAAACACTAAAAATAGTAAAAGCATAAAAATTCCAATTCAAGAAAGAACAATTTTGCTTAGCATAATGTAAAGAACATTCTCCATGTTCTTCTTTTGAAGAAAACACAATTGAGTTTTTTCTCCTTTGGCTTGCATGCTAGGTCTGGCATTTAATTAATTTTGCAGATCCAACAGTTTATATCAAAATTTCCCATAATATGTTTCAGAACACTAAACTCAATGAAATGTTCTTTGAAGGGAGAGGGAGACTTCCAAAAGCAAATAAATTTTAAAATACTACATGCCCAAACTCTTTAAAATATTCAACATACACATGTGCATACTAAAGGTCGCAAGAAGTCACGAACTCTATCTGTTCAAATAACATCTATTAATTTTTCGGAACCAATGTTCCCCAGAATACACCTGGAAGATCTCTGTTTTCTAATTATTTATTAATTTAGAGCCTCTGATAACTTCTTCCTTATGTGACATTGAAATAAGGCCTACATGTCAGCATGACTTTTTTTGGCCCACTGTGAATGTTTTACTTGCATTTTTAAAGAAAATTAAACTTTTGAAGTCATACAACTTGCCTTATATTCACAATGCAATATACAGTGATTTGGGGTTCCTTATCCAAGCCCAGAGAATAGGCAGGCAGGCACAAGCTCTCTCTGTAGTCTCAACTGGCAGCCACAAATGCCTCCTAGGCAGGTATCATAAATAATAAACGCCTCTGAAATCAGGCCTCTAGTAAAGAAGGAGGTGCAGAACACTTCAAAGTCAAGGACATAAGATTCAGGGATACTCTGAAGATCATTTAGAGTTCTCTAGTCCCTCATTTCATACATAAGAAAATTAAGGCCATAGCCAGAGCAAAAGCAAGACTCCCAATCTTCTGATTCCAGGTCTCAGCTCTGTCCTCTAAGTCATGCTGCCTCCTGTGGCCAAAAATACAGTGGTCATGTGGCTGCTAAGGAAAAGCTATAAATGTAAGACTAAATAGCATTATCAAACAGCAGCTTCCGCCTTAGAAAGTTAAAGAAAATTAAGAAAAAGTTAATTTTTTCCTCATTAGTCTAATCATTATATGATAGGCTCATTTCTTGATTTTTTTTTTTTTTTGAGACGGGGTCTCACTGTGTCACCCAGGCAGGAGTACAGTAGCATGATCTCAGCTCACTGCAATCTCTGCCTCCCGAGTTCAAGTGATCCTCCCACCTTAGCCTCCCAAGTAGCTGGAACTACAGGCTTACACCACCACGCCTATCTAATTTTTGTATTTTCAGTAGAGATGGGGTTTCACCATGTTGCCCAGGCTGGTCTTGAACTCCTGGGCTCAAAGAATCCTCCCAACTCAACCTCCCAAAGTGCTAAGATTATAAACATGTGGCACCATGCCCAGCGGTATTTTTTTTTAAATATATTTTTTAGTGTCTTTTAGGTCAAATCACTTAATATTTGAGGTCATGTGGCTCATACATCCTATACCTCAGTGTTGGAAACAGGATGTAAGTAACTCAAACAGGTGATTAAAGATTAAACATTTTTTAATTCCCTGAGTTTTCATTCTGTTTCCATATTCATAACACATTCTGATAGCTATTAATTTATATATGTGGCTATCTGATATTCTGTTTATCAAAATTTAGGTACCGTAACTCCCAATTCTGTGATGCCAGCTGATCATTTCCTAATCAATTCCTAGAGAAATTTCAGATTTTACAGAGGCTCCTTTCCTTAAGCTAATCAGTCATTTCTGCTGTGGTCATTATTTTCCAGGGCTAAAATCCTAAGACTCCTAATATCTACTGTGCATACTAGGAATTACTAAGAAAAAAATATATTCTTTTTTTTTTAAATTTATTTATTTTCAAGACAAGAGTCTTGCTCTGGCTGTTGCTCAGGCTGGAGTGCAGTGGTCCTATCTCGGCTCATTGCAACCTCTGCCTCCTGGGTTCAAGTGATTCTCTTGCTTCAGCCTCCCTAGTAGCTGGGATTACAGGCACGCACCACTACACCTGGCTAATTTTTGTATTTTTAGTAGTGACGGGGTTTCACCATTTTGGCCAGGCTGTTCTCAAACTCCTGACCTCAAGTGATCTGCCCACCTTGCCCTCCCAAAGTGCTGGGATTACAGGCGTGAGCTACTGTATCCGGCCAAAAGAAAAAAAAAAAATTCTTTTAAATTGTAGTATTTTTTTTTTAAAATACCAAATTAAAAAGTACATTAGATAAAGTAGATCCTAAATATTTTTAAAATGCAAATATACAAACTTGTGTAAGAAATATGGCTAACCCTAATCTTTAGGGGCTTCTTCTTCCCAAACTCCTATAAGTAAGAATCAAATGAACATAGATGAATAGAGTAAAATGAATGTTGTTAGGCTTACTGTAAAAGTGTGCAAAAAATCATTACCACTCCCTCTGTACAGAAAGAATAAGTAAGAACAAATTAAGTCATCATAGTTTTCACACTTTTCTTAGGAGATGGGGGATAGACTGACAATTTTTTTTTCATTATCTACAAGATTAAACATTGACTTAACACTAGATACTCTGAGCCAAGAGAAAATGGGAGTTGTTTCCTCCCATTTCTTCTCTTTTAAAACTTCAGTCGCCCATTTTTCATAATAACTAACAGTTTAGAGACTCAACTTGACACACAAAAAATTTAATTCAAGGAGAAAAGGCACGATTGAAACATTTTGCAACCTTATGCATTTATTTTGCAGATGGATTTTTATGCCAAATTCTTGACTTGAACTAATTTTTTTCAGTGGAGAGGTGTTGTGGTTTGTCCTGGTCTTTTGTTTTTTGTGTGTATTTGTTTGTTCTGAGAGGAGGTAGATAGGAGTTACGAAAGTTCAGAATCAAATAAGTGTTGAGGTGGAATGCAACTACCCACAATCTTTCTATTTTCCCAAGGACTCTAGACACACTCCAGTCTCTAGGTTCCCCCAATCTTCACCAAAGTGTGGACTGGGTTCTCCCGCTCTTCAGCAAAAGCATGGATGGTCTCCACTAAAGTTAAGCAAAGTTAAGAAAAGCCTAAATGGCTGAGTACAACAATTTTATTGCTTTAAAGTGGTAAGTCATATGGTATCTCTAAATAATCACTTAATGTTAGGCAAAGCATAATCAGTATCATTCTTTTTACTTCAGTACAACAGTTTTTTGTTTTTGTTTTGTTGTTTTTTGTTTTGCTTAAAGAACTCAAAAGACAAAACACTTTTTGTTTGGAATCTGATATACCTACAGATTATTTTATGGTACCTTTTGTTCTTCTGTGAATTCAGAATTATTGTGTTGAGCTTGGGCCTCTTTTTGGAGATGTCTTGCTAATCTGTAAGAAGAAAACATGTTCTTTAGAATGCAAGAAAAGCAAACTACTGCAACAAAGTGTAACAATTTAAAGCTTTTTAACAATGTGAAGTACAATTATATCTTGTCCTGTTTTTAAAATATAAATCTACATTGAGAATCAAACTCTTCTAAAAAAAAAAAACAAACTCTCTATACAATGATGATGAAAGTAAGACACAATATTTTTCATACCATTTCACTGGGACAAACTTCAGCTCTAGGCAGTAAAAATGAGCTGGAAAGAATCTCAAAGGGCATCTAATCCAACTTTCTTTAGTATGCGTGACTTTATTCTATAATAAGCCAATAAGTAGTTGTCCAGATTCTGCTTAAACACTTCCAGAGAACACCAGTGATAATACTAACCAGAGATACTGTATCAGTCTATCATTAATTTGGTAGTAAAATTAGTCCTAACCCAAATTACAGCAATGACAAAGTGGTAATAATCCATTCTACTATCAATATATACTTTTGAAAACATGTTTTCATGGAAAATAAAGAAAATTCTCCACCAATCAGCAACAGATATCAGTCTGTCCAATTATCATTACACTTTAAAATAGCAGCTAGGCCTTGCATGAGTTTTTAATGGATGGATCTATATTATTAGTCCAAGCTCAACAATGAGGACTCAAAGCTACTTCTGAGACAGCAAAAAACCCGTACAGTTCAGTTTGTAAAAGTCAATCCCCTTACAAACTAAACTATAAAACTATGGTTTCAACTACACAAAGACCAATTTTGGGCAAAGGATTTGAATAGACAGCTCTCCAAAGAAGACATAAAATGGTCAATAAACACAGGAAAAGATGATTAACATTACTAGTCATTAGGAAAACGCAGATCAAAGTCACAATAAGATATCACTTCATACCCACTAGAATGAGTACAATTTTTTTAAAAAATGAAACTACATCCTTATGGGGGAAAGAGAGAGAAGATAACAGGTACTGACAGGATGTGAAAAACTGGAACCCTCAGATATTGCTGGTAGGAATGTAAAATGGTACCAGCCACTGTGGAAAACAATTTGGTCATTCCTCAGAAAGTTAAATACAGTTACTGTATGACCCAGCAATTTCAAAATCCTAGGTATATATCCAAGAGAACTGAAAAATATGTTTACACAAAAAAAACTGAACATAAATGTACAGCCAAAAAGTGAAAATAACCAAAATGTCCATCAACTGATGAATGGATAAACATTTGTGGTATATCCATTCAATGGAAAATTATTCAGTCAAAAAGAGGAATGAAGTACTACTAACATGTGTAACACAGATGAACTTCAAAAACATTATGCTAAATGAAAAAAGCCAGATGCAAAAGATTATACGTTATATGATTCCATTTATATGAAATGTCCAGACCAGATCAATCCACAGAGACAAAAAGCAGATTAGTGGTGGCCAGGAGATGAGGGAACTGAGAGTAACTGATACCAAGTATGGGGTTTCTTTTGGGAGTGATGGGAATGTTCAGGAATTAGACAGTGGAAATGGTTGCACAACACTGTGAATACACTAAAAACCATGGAATTGTATGCTTTAAACTGGTGAGTTTCATGTGATGTGATATTTATCTCAATTTCTAAAAAATATAGGGGAAAAACCTAGCAAAAGAATTTGAAAATTAAACTCCCAAACATACTATGTAGTACTCTGTGTGGGCAATAGGAACAGGAATACAAAGGGTAGCAAGTGCTAGATTTTCTACCAAGCCAATTGCAGAAGAGAGTTTATGTTTCCAAATAAAATGTACTAGATGGGAGTTCTGTGCAATCATGTCTTTAAAGATAAGGCATAAAGTACCTTATTCTTCCTGGCCTCTATCCAATTTATGAAAGGTTTGCATCCTCCTTAACATAAAGCAGAATTAGCCACAAAAAAAACTTAATATTTGCAAGATAGCTCCACTGTGTTACTTAGTTGAACTGCTTCCATTCATTTATTTATTTTCTCCCAAAGCTGGAAGCCTCATATTTTCCCTAAAATGTCATTCATAGACTCACTTTTTGTGTGTTCTGTACAGGAAAAGGTACAAATAGAAACAACATAGCCATTGTCTTTGTTCTGTACTTGGTTTCTTTTCTAACTCTTACTGGCTTACCACCTGCATGGAGTACTCTCAAGGAATCCATACTCTGTATCCTTAACAACATCAACTATACATCCCTGAACTCAGAGAAGTTACAGTGTGGAATGAATTTCTTTCTTTGAGTAATTCTACACATAATTTGCAGTGGTGGCCGTCAACCCAAGCAGAATCACTGTCAGAAGGGTGTAATGCTATACTCGTGTTCAAATGCTAATTGGCAATAGGGAAAGGAAGGATGCTCAATTCAAACAGAATCGTGCTATTAAAAATTATGCAAGGCTGGGCAGTGGCTCACACCTGTAATCCCAGCACTTTGGGAGGCCAAAGTAGGTGGATCACTTGAGTTCAGGAGTTCGAGACCAGCCTAGCCAACATGGTGAAACCCCCATCTCTACTAAAAATATGAAAATTAGCTGGGCATGGTGGCCGGCGCCTGTAATCCCAGCTACTGGGGAGGCTGAGGAGGCAAAGGGTACAGTGAGCCTAGATCGCCCCACTGCACTCCAGCCAGGGTAACAGAGCAAGACTGCGCCTCAAAAAAAAAAAAAAAAAATCCCATACTGCATGATTCAAATTACATAAAATGTCTGGAAAGGACAAATCTATAGAGACGAAACATAGATTAGTGGTTGTCTGGGGCTAGAGTGGGAATATGGAATGACTGCAAATGAACACTAGGTATCTTGTGGGGGTGATGGAAATTTTCTAAAATCTGTAATTACGGTTGCACATCTTGGTAAATTTCACTAAAAAATCATTAAATTGTACATGCAAAATAGATGAATTTCATGTATATAAATTATACCTCAATAAAGTTTTTTGTAAAATAACTTTTTTTTTTTGAGACAGGAAAAAAAAAAAAAAACTTGCCTAGGCTGGAGTGCAGTGGCATGATCTTGGCTTACTGCAACCTCTGTCTCCGGGGCTCAAGCAATCCTCCTACCTCAGCCTCCTGAGTAGCTGGGACCACAGGTGAGTACCACCACATCAGGTTAATTTTTGTATGTTTTGTAGAGACTGGGTTTCGCCATGTTGCCAAGGCTGGTCTTGAACTCCTAAGCTCAAGCATTCTACCCATCTAGGCCTCCCAAAGTGCTGGGATTACAGGCATGAGCCACCGCACCCGGCCTTAAAAAGAACTTTTCAAGCTGACATGAAAAATTAATTTTCTATTTCCACAAATGAGTATACCATTTTAAGACAAAGTGACACCTGATTTTGTCCAGAGGGAAATCTACTGTTCTGAATATTAGATGAGCAAATAAAAGTTGACATTCTATTAGGAAAAGTGAAATAAATCTGTCAAATATTCTTCTCTAGAGACTCATCTCACCCTACAAAGGTACCTACAAGTAAAACAGGACTATTCTCAAGGGAGAGTTTTAAACATACCTTAAGCACATACATAAGTAACTCCTGGAAACCCCACAGCATTCCGTGACACAGAAATTCGTGTTTCTCAAACCATCTGTAGCAAAGGATCACTTTTCCACCAAATTTGTTCTAGACTAATACTTACGTAAAATACAATTTCAAAAATATCATGAGGATGTCAAGTTGCTATAAAGTTTCCACGTTTACTCTCAATTTCTTTCCTTACCTTACTGCACAGCAGTAACAGTTTGTAGACCATCACCAATTTGTGGACCACACTTTCAGCAGCAGAGACATAAAACACAGCAAAAATGACAAGTAGGGCTGGGCCCAGTGGCTCATGCCTATGATCCCAGTACTTTGGGAGGCGGAGGCAGGCAGATCACTTGAGATCAGGAGTTTGAGACGAGCCTGGCCAACATGGTGAAACCTCATTTCTACTAAAAATTAAAAAAAAATTAGCCAGGTGTGGTGGCATGCTCCTGTAGTCCCAGCTACTCGGGAGGT
The DNA here is from genome assembly GCF_000951035.1 of Colobus angolensis palliatus. NCBI lineage: Eukaryota > Metazoa > Chordata > Mammalia > Primates > Cercopithecidae > Colobus > Colobus angolensis. The sequence continues at coordinate 10,216,899 of NW_012121932.1, forward strand.
GGAGGCAGGAGACCCGCTTAAACCTGGGTGGTGGAGGTTGCAGTTAGCCAAAATTGCACCACTGCACTCCAGCCTAGGCGACAGAGCGAGACTCTGTCTCAAAAAAAAAAAAGACAAGTGGCCATTATCCAGTCTTCAGACTAATCGATTCACTTAGCAGATACTTCTTTGTTTTTTTAAGACAGAGTCTCGCTTGGTCACCCAGGCTGGAGTGCAGTGGCACGATCTCCGCTCACTGCAACCTCCAACTCCCGGGTTCGAGAGATGATTGTGTCTCAGTCTCCTGAGTAGCTGGGACCACAGGCACATACCAGCACGCCCGGCTAATTTTTTTTGTATTTTTAGTAGAGAGGGGGTTTCGCCATGTTGGCCAGGCTGGTCTTGAACTCCTGACCTCAAGTGATCTGCCCACCTCAGCTTCCCAAAGTGACAGGCATGAGCCACCACACCCGACCAGTTGGCAGATATTTACTGAGTATCCATGTGCTAGATAAATACCTCAGGATTGATCCTGTGAAATGCCTGATTCTGAGCAACAGTTTCTGTGCCACTCTACCATAAGTTAGGGGCCACATATCCCCAAATAGCGAAATGCAGTTACTTTTAATTGAACCATCTAATACTTTGGATGACTATTTTAGTCTTGACAGAATTCATCTAAGTCTTCCAATTGTAGTTTGGCATCACTCCTTAATGCTCCCATAGCATACTCCTAAATTCATTCAATAGAATAACTACATAATATCTAAACAAATAATGACATGTGGAGAGCCTATTACTACTCTGGACACTAAGTATACAGTAGAGAACAAAATAGACAGTGTCCCAACACCCTGCAACATGTGCCCATACTCTACCCTCAAAGAGCTTACAATCCAGTGGGGAGAGAGACAGTAAACAAAACAAATACAGAAAATATACTTTTGACTGTGGCTGGGCACGGTGGCTCACGCCTGTAATCTCAGCACTCTGGGAGGCCGAGGCGGGTGGATCACAAGGTCAGGAGTTCAAGACCAGCCTGGCCAAGATGGTGAAACCTCGTCTCTACTAAAAATACAAAAACTAGCTGGGTGTGGTGGCATGCACCTGTAATCCCAGCTACTCAGGAGGCTGAGGCAGAACTGCTTGAACCCGGGAGGCACAGGTTGCAGTGAGCCGAGATCACGCCACTGCACTCCAGCCTGGGTGACAAAGCAAGACTCTGTCTCAGAAAAAACAACAACAACAACAACAAAAGAAAATATATTTTCGATTGTGCTAAGTACCATGGAAAAAAATGAAAAAATGAAGCAGGATGGGGAACAGGAGGTGTGAAACTGAGATAGAGGCAGTTGGGGTGGACAAGAGACTTTGCAATTTTAAACAGGGTGTGGCCAGAGACAGCCTCACTGAGGATATTTGAACAAAGACCTGAAGGAGGTGACGAAGTGACCCAAACAGATAATGGGGGAAACAGTGTCCCAGAAAAAAAAATACAAGAGGCCTAAGGCAGAACTATGTTTCAGGAAATAGCAAGGAATGTGGGAGCACTTATTCTTTTCATACTTCTATAATTGCAACACCCAGTTACTCCAAAATCTTCCACTGGATTCTCAGTGCTTCGAGGGCAGAAATCAGATTTTATTAATCTTTGTATCCCCAACCCTTACTTGTTGAGTAATGAAATTGTTTAAGCTACAGTATTACTACTGTAGTAATAATACAGATATGTACTATCATACTGAGATAGTATGATAATACAGATACGTACTATCTCTCCCCCTACATCCCTCCCATAAAGCAGCTTCTGTATGTTGTATGGCTATAAAAAGACTGCTGCCTACCCAATTAGAAATCCCAATTATCCTAGACTCTTCCTCCTTCTACACCCTCGATATCCAGTCAATAACTAAATCCTGTCAATTCTTGTTTACATCATTATAGTGGCCCTCAATTCATGTCTTTTGCTGCAGCCTTTCCTTCCAGGTATTTCAAATAAAAAAGATAATTTGCATTCATTTCTGGATATATTAAGTAATTTTAAACTCTTGATCTCATTTTATATGTAGCCTACATGTTTACAGAATTTAAGCCAATCATTACATGTCTTCATTGAAATTTGACCCTGGCAGGTTTTATAATTTGAGGACTACTAGGATCATGAAGTTCAGTGGTTAGTACTGAGGTCCTACAATGGATTTGCATGTGCCTATCACCCTCACCTTCTGGTTCCTAGAAATTCACACTAAACAGCTTGCATTTTCAATTTTCCCTTGTAATTTCAATTGGACATGGTATTCTTTACTTTCCATTGTGAAGTCAGCCACCCAGTGTCAACAGCTGCTAGGTCTCACATCACAAGTAAGAGATGGCTTTCTATTTCAAGCTATGCAATATTAGTTAATATACAGAATGGGTATACATAGGTGCTTACTGTCTAACTGGCTGCAGTATGGAAGGGTGTGTTCTCCGGTAATAAAGAAAATCTTATGTCTAATTCACTTACAGAATTACTCTCTCAGTGCATCTTAAGCGCTCTGTAGTAGAAATAGGATTTGGATTTTCTTCTTTAAATCCCAGATTTCAGTGGTATCAGCTTGTGACCTGAGTAATCTGTTTAACCTGAGCTTCAGTTTTTCTCATTTCGTAAAATGAGAATAATTATATTCTCACTGGGTTATTGCAAGAGCAAATGAAATCATGTGAAAATGCAAAACAAATGCTACTAGTTGTTACACATCGCAAAATGGCCCAGGGCACGGGTTTTTGTCGGAGCATTTTGAAACTACAGGCAATTCAAAGTCAGTACCTACATATTTAAATTATTTTAATAGATAAAGACAAATAACTATTGTGGGGACAGGCTAAGAGTTTAGATCTTCCAAGTACGAAGCGTTTATTCTTTCCAGAAATCATTGTGTGTCAGGGGTGGAGAGGGGGTGGTGGGGAAGGCCGGGTTATTCTACTCATACATGGTTTAATACTCAGTGAAATCTCAAACAATAACTTGCTTTAAACAAAGAATAATTAATGGTGAGTTTGCAAACAATAGCATTTTGGCAGAGAGTTCTTAAGTTCAGAAAAATGTGCAAAAACCTAAGCAAGATTTTATGTGTATATAAATCTTGTCTTTTATTTTTTAAGACATCCCTGAAGTTTTCTGCGGAAACCAGAAAGAGCAAGAAATTGGTCTTAGGTTGCTCAAGGAAACTGGTACTCACTTGTACCCTGCGGCTATACATTATATACAGGAAAAGGAGGAGGGATCCAAGGAGGGAGTGGTGCTCCAGTGCGTGGTCCATTAATTCACATTTTGCTCTCTTCTGTTCACATCCTGCGCGGACTCCACCCAAGGCAACCGAGCGAGGGGGTGGGTGGGACTCAGAGCCTACCAAATAACAGTCCCAGAAACCGAAACGAAATCGAGGTGGAATTCTGAAAACACGGCTCACCAGAAAGAGGGGTGGAGAAGGAGCGCGAGAGGAGACCCTTCTTTTGGCAGAAGAGGTATCCCTGGCCCTCGCTGCTTCCTGGGGAACCCCCTCCCCTCAATCGCAACCAGTTCCCTCCTTTCCTACACATGGAAGGAGGAAGACACACACAGAGCAAGGCCACTCATTCTTGGAACGTGGGCGGAGAACACACAAGTATTCCTCAGAGAATTTCAAAGGGAAATCAAGGAAGGGGAACCTGGGAGAGGAGGAGGAAAGGAAACTGACTGCCAAGTGGTGGACCCGTGAGACCGTGGAAAGGAACTAAGCAGATAGCCTACTAGGGCCGGCGCCCCAGGAAAGAAGGGCTACCTGTTGAATGGAACTGTCCCTGCGGAGGCGGAGGGGGAAGAAGGCGAGTCACCCCAGAGAGCGGAGCCCTTGTCCCCAGAGCAGTCTCGCCGGGGCTGGTGGCGAGGGATCTCAGCCCCAGTGCCTGCGGGGCCCCACCCTGAGAAGCCTTGGCTGGCAGATACAGTGATGAGAGACACCGACAGAAACAAGGGAGAGGCGCACGACTGGAGCCGGTCTGGCCCGCTCCCCCGGTTAGTCACTCACATCTGATACTCGTCTATCGCCTCCACCAGCTGGCCCCAAGAGTCGAAGTCGGCGCCTCTCCTAAAACTGGCGCCCCAGCGCTGCAGCAGACTCCGGGTCACCTCCGACATGGCCGGTCCCCACCCCGACCCCTCCCGCCCCTACCCCAGCAAGGCCGGGTTCTAGGGCGCCATCCTCCCCGGGCCTGGCCCCGACATTAACAGGGCCAGGAGGAACCGCTACGGCCACCACCGCCACCCGCCGAGGAGCCGCCCAAGCCCATTTGCCGCCACAGCCAAACTTTGCGGCTCCAAAGCGACCGCCCCGCCGAGACCCCGCCCCCAAGGCCCCGCCCCGCGTTTGGTTGAGGCCGCCCCACTCCGCCGAGGGCCGCCATCGCTATTGCGGCATCCTCCCTCGGCTCCGCAGGCAGGAGCAACTGTTCTCTTCCTATCTGGGAAAAAGACCATAGCTCAGAAGGAAAACCGAGGGAGGAGAAGTTAGAAAGGGCTGAAGAACGGAGCGTTTTGAGGGAACTGTGACGCCGCGGCAATCCCCGCCCCTGAACTGCGCGCACTACCGCCTCGGTAGCTGTCATGGCCGCCGGGCCACGTGACTCCGACTTGGCGCCGGTCTGGCTTTTCGTCACTCTGGTTTTGTAGTCTTGGTTCTCCGACTCCCTCTTTTTCCTCGCTTGTGGACTCAGATATTGCCCTTCTTCCCTTGGAAGAACTGCTGTACCGACTCTGAGAATTTGGTAAGTATGTCAGAGGATGGGTGTTTTTCAGTAATACCCCCCGCTGTTTCTCCGGAGTCTCAAGCAATAGGGTCACCCCCTTTTACATTAGTCTCCATAGACCCCTGGACAGCGGACCGAAAGTCTCCTTCTAATGCCTTGAAACAGACGACAGAAAGAAAATCCATATTGGTCCCCACAAATCAGTAGCATTAACAGCTAGATCCGCTGAATCCCCTTGCCCTGCATCTCCATCGGTCTTTGGAGAGCTTATAATAAAAGCTAAGCTGTGGTTCGTTCGGCCGTTGTCTGGCCACTTCTCCCGGGTTGACAGTATCGGCTTTCCACAAAAATGCCTGTTTGGAAAGAGGAGCACTCAAGTGTTGGCGCGTGCGCGCGGTCGCCGCCCGCCGCCTCGAACCGGACTGGGCACGGGAGGAAGAGGCTGGGTGGTAAACAGGAAGTGGGCCCTCAGAGCTCGGGGGCGGTGCTCAGGTAGGTTACTCGGGGGACTGGGGGCCTCCGGAGTGGGAATCCCTTGTCAGGAACGGGAGTCCTCTTGTGGAAGTGTGTTAGCGTACAGCTTCGATCCGAATGTTGTATTGGTGGCTCTAAAGTCACACCCTTGTCCGTGCGGGTGGGTGTGTCCTTCTTCTATCCCACCCTAGGAACTCCCGAAAACTGAAGAGCGCCGGGTCACAGAAGGGGAGAAGATGGGGCAGAAACTTACCCTCTTCTTTCCTGAAGTAAAGATACGCAAAACTTCAGACATTTTCATCCAGGAAATAGGAGGCCACATTAAAAGAAGTATTTGTGGAAGATTTCGCAGCATCAAGTGCTGAGTGTGATACTAGCTCTTAAGTTTATTTGTAGGCACGTAGATGCTGTATTAGGCTATCGGAATTTATATGGAAGATGTGTAGAAGATGGTATTTTCTGAAATAGCTCGTTAAATGTTTCGAGTCCTAAATAAACCTGCTCAGTTTTTCATTGGGTACACACTGCGTTCTCTATTCGTTAAATATGTGGTGCTCCTCAAAACAGGCTTTGTCATGAATAAATAAATAGCATAAAGGAAGCACTTAATGTAGGCATTTCATAGACTGTGCAGCCAACATTATTTTCTAATAGGAAAAGTCGATTGTCAGGCTTGTACAGTGCCTTCAAATTAAGTAAACCTTACCAGAATTTCTTTGTTACTTCCTGGAAGCTAATTGCAATGTTTAGGTCTTCGCCTTGGCTTTCTCCGTATAATCTGCTGCACTGCCTACTCAAGGACATTTAGACAAGACATGCTGCTTTTTTGTTTTTTTGTTTTTATTTTTTGAGACGGAGTCTCACTCTGTCGCCCAGGCTGGAGTGCAGTGGCGCGATCTCAGCTCACTGCAAGCTCCGCCTCCTGGGTTCACGCCTTTCTCCTGCCTCAGCCTCCTGAGTAGCTGGGACTACAGGCGCCTGCCACCACGCCCGGCAAATTCTTTTTGTACTTTTGGTAGAGATGGGGTTGCACTGTGTTAGCCGGGATGACCTCGATCTCCTGACCTTGTGTGATTCTCTTGCCTCGGCCTGCCTAAGTGCTGGGATTACAGGCGTGAGCCACCGCGCATTTATTTTTTAAGTAGAAGGTATGGAACTTCAATTTTTTTTTTAAGTTGGCATCTCACTTAGGTAGTTTTTTGTTTTTTGTTTTTTTTTCTTTTTCCTTTTTTGAGACAGGATCTTGCCCTGTCGCCCAGGCTAGAGTGCCATGAGGAGATCGGGGCTCACTGCAGCCTACATCTCCTGGACTCAAGGGATCCTCCCCCCTCAGTCTCCCCAGTAGCTAGAACCACAGACGTGGCTACGATGGCCGGCTGATTTTTGTAGAGACGGGGTCTCAACAAATTGTCCAGGCTGGTCCCAAATTCCTGAGCTCAAGCGATCCACCCACCTCGACCTTCCAAAGTGCTGAGATTACAGGCGTGAGCCACCACACCCAGCCCAGTGTTTTCATTTTATAATAGAATTTGTTGGTCAAGTATTGTATTACATTTTTATTTTAAGAATATTCTTTAGATAATTTTTGGAAAGTACATTTTATTGTAGAACACATGTTATAACCAATCCACTGTTGTCAGCGATATGTCGGAAATACAGCAATTAACTTGAAACTTATTACAAGTAGCCTTAGCAATATAATCAGGGTTACCATTTGAACCCGTTTTGGAAATTACATTCATCTGGTCCTGTGCCCTTTTTACTTGCAGTTGTCCAACCAAAATCTAGTACTTTGCTATTCAAAAGTGTGTGGGGACCAGCAGCATCAGCATCTCAGGTCCTGCCCCAGGCTAATGACTTAGAGCCTGCATTTGACAAAACCACCCACCCCCAGGTGATTTTTGTGTATGTTAGAGTTTAAACATTACTGCTCCTATATAGGTATGTTAACATTGAAGTTATTGTGGGCAGATTTTCAAATTCTGTTCTGCTTTTTTTTATAGGCCTGATTTGAACATAGACCATCATAAATAGACAAAACATACCTGAGGCCGGGCGCGGTGGCTCACGCCTGTAATCCCAACACTTTGGGAGGCCGAGGCGGGTGGATCACTTGAGGTCAAGAGTTTGATTCCAGCCTGGCCAATATGGTGAAACCCCGTCTCTACTAAAAATACAAAATTTAGCCAGGCTAATTTTTGAATTAGATTTTTATACTATTGAAATAAATTTTTATACTATTTACCTTGTTTATTAAATATTTTATATTTAATTTTTGTACATTTTTTACTTTTTTGTCTGTAGAAAACGTCTGGAGAAAATGACCCATTGGTTTCATAGGAACCCATTAAAAGCCACAGCTCCTGTGTCTTTTAATTACTATGGTGTAGTCACTGGCCCTTCTGCTTCAAAAATATGCAAGTAAGTTTACTGATTAAACCACTCTTAGATGCAAGGTACTTTTTTTGGTTCCATGGGCAATACAATAATATGTAACACACTGTTTCTAACTTTAAGTTCGTTATAAATTTATAAATAACATGTAAACAGTAAAATCATAGATTATTTAAACTTTGGTAGTCTTCTAGCCCTGGATCCTTAATTTTAGATCAGTAAATGAGTCCCAGAGAGGCTAAAGCAATCATAGTAAAACAGTTAATCTGTGTATTACAGCAGTACAAGAGACTACACAAAGTAGTGTATGAAAATTTTTATTTTTTATTTTTGTTTTTATTTTTTGAGATGGAGTTTCACTCTTTTCATGCAGGCTGGAGTACAATGGCTTAATCTTGGCTCACTGCAACATCTGCCTCCTGGCAGAGGTTCAAGCAATTCAAGCAGTTCTCCTGCCTCAGCCTCCCAAGTAGCTGGGATTAGAGGTGCCCGCCACCATGCCCTGCTAATTTTTCTACTTTTAGTAGAGACAGGTTTTCACCATGTTGGCCAGTCTGATCTCAAACTCCTGACCTCAAGTGATCCACCCGTCTCGGCCTCCCAAAGTTCTGGGATTACAGGCGTGAGCCACCATGCCCAGCTGTATAGGGACATTTTAAATTGGCCACATATTAAACTTCTTGACTTCAGAGTAGGGAGAGATCCCTATGACCTGAAATGCCTTCAAAGTGTTCACATAGGAAAAAGTACTTGTGATAGGTCTTAAATGAATTGTATGGCTTAGATCAAGGGTTGGCAAACTGTCCTATGGATTTGGATCATTGGTTGTTTTTATTGGAACACAGCCAGCCCCAAATCACATACTGTGTATGGTTGCCTCTGGCTGTTTTCCTCTACAACACCAGAATTGAATAGTTCCAATGGGTACCTTATTATCAGAAAAGCCTGAAATGTTTACTATTTGGTGCTTTCCAAAAAAAATTTGGGTATTCTTGATTTAGATTGTCAGAGGGGAAAGGAGAAGGTTATTTCTGTCAGGAAAACCTTTGTGCTAGTGATAGTGAGTAGAGCAGTTTGGCTGAAACGAAAGCGATAAATGCAAAGATGTTTTGAAGGAGGAGTCAATGGACCTGATTAACTAATTTGCCTTGGGAGGCTGGAAAGGATTCAGTCTATATGAGATACAGAACCTAAATGATTAAGACATTGGTGGTGCCAATAAAGGAAAATCTGAAGACTTGCCGCTTTTATGGGAAGAAGTGATGACAACAAAATACAGGATAATCGGCTTATTAATCTAAACCAATGGTCCTCAAACTTTTTTTGAAAGCCGCAAAGTATTTATTTTAGGCTTTGTGGTCCACATGCAGTCACTGTTGCATATTATTCTTTGTTCATTTTTACAAGCCTTTTAAAAATGTGAAAACCATTCTTAGTTTGAGGACTGAACAAAAATAAGCTGTGGAGTATACAAAAACCGGTTACAGTTTGTAGTTTGTCAACCTCTGATCTAGACTCCTGGAGGCAAGTCCCAGCTTAGCTGTTTTATCTGTACCATTGGGCAAGTCCCTTAACTTCTTTGAGCTTAATTCCTAATCTATAAAATGAATAGCCTCAATTAAATATATCTGAGGTACATTTTTCTCAAATTCTATAATTTAAGATGAATAGAACTTTACAAGTTGAGCTGTAGGTGATGATCAAGCATCAATATGGAAATAGCTAGCAAATTATTTGAGTGCAGAATAGGCTTTAAGGATTCAAATTTCTGCCTAGTCCAGGAATTGAATCACTTTCCAGCTTCTAGAGATATACCTCAAACAATGATTAATTCGTAAGATAGCCAGTCACATTTTCAGTCTGCTGTTTGTGATTGGCAATACATACATACACTTCTTGGAATAAGCCTCCTTAGAGTTAGTACCAGTGAATAAGTACTACATCTAGACCATTCAGGATTAAGTCTGTGCTCTCATCTAAACATCACTGCTACCTTAATCTAAATCTCAAAAGAATTGAAAAGTTAGTATTCTTCCACTCAGCAAGTAATTTTGAATATGTGCTTTATCCTACGCACCTACCAAATTCTGGATATATAGCTTCTACTCTCTTGATGCTCATTTAAATTTAGTCTTTCTTTAATGATTTACACATATTTCAAGGGTCTTTGGTCATATCCATGTATTGTAATTTCGGAAGCCTCACTAAGCTGATTGCCTTCTGAATTCGATTTGGAACTGAAATAGAACCAAGTGAAAGCTAACGATGGAGAGCTAGGAATTGATATAGTTGAAGCTATACTAATCGATGAGATCTCAAAAGAGAGAAAACCAGAAAGCCAAAGACTGAACATTTCTGGAGTTGGGAATGAAAAGGAGACACAGAAAAAAATATAAAAGGAACTTTAAAATGATAAGGGGAGCACCTGGAAAATTTGGTGTTACTGGAATCAAAGGAGAAATAATTTCAAGAAGGAAAAAGTGGATCTACAACATTTATTGCTGTAGAGAAGTAAAGGAGAATATAGATGAGGGAGCAGTTTTCAAACAACTAATGGCCACATGTTTTGCATATTCTTGACGTATATATTGAATTATACGTCAAGAATATGTAATTATATATAATGTAATTTTATTTTTAAAATATTTTTATGCAATATATTTTCACATTTTTGTGTTTTATGTCAGATTTAGAAACTTTAAGGAGATATTAAAATGATACACAGATAAATTTTCATTTTTCAGGAAACTTATTGTGAACTGCTTAATTTTTTATTCATTCTTCTCTCCCCACATCTTAAATGCATGCATTTGTTTGTTTTTTAGTGAAAACTTGCTATACATTTTTATTATGTAATTGAATTCAGTATTTGCCTCTTTAATTGGTCTGAGTTTATTTTAGTACAGCTTTTAAAACAGTTATTAGAAATTTTTTCTCTAGATTTAGTTCTAATTAAATTTATTTCTGTGTATTTGGTAATCCCTTAGAGGAGGTGGGCATGTGCATGCATGTGTGTGTTTTAAAGCTTTTACGTTGAAACCTGGTGTGTGTGTGTTTTAAAGCTTGTACATTGAAACCTGAAAACCACTTTTATGTGAGATTGATTGCAGTACAGCTAACTTTACTATCTTTTTCTATCTCTTATAAGTGACTTGAGGTCATCCAGGGCACGACTCCTTGAACTGTTCACTGATTTGAACTGTAATCCAGAAATGATGAAGAATGCAGCAGATTCATATTTTTCACTTTTACAAGGTTAGTTATTTATATGAACTTGAGGTTTTTTAAAAAACTGTCTAGAAGTTTACATTTAATTCTTTGACTTTTCAAATTTGATTGGTTTACTCTTCCAGACTATATTCTTTATAAAAGGGCAAGAAGTTTCATTCAGATACCTGGAAAAGTAATCTGAAAATTTTTCCAAACAGAACACTCAATATTTCTTCTAAAACTAAAATGTCTTGTACTTTTCTGTAGGTTTCATAAATTCTTTGGATGAATCTACCCAAGAAAGCAAGTTACGATATATTCAAAATTTCAAGTGGACTGATACGTTACAAGGACAGGTTCCAAGGTAAGCAACACTAAGGTAGCACTAAATTGGAGCCAGTTTTTGTAACTGTGTAGCCAGTGGTTAACTCATAGCCTCTGTATTTGGAGAAGAAAAATACAGGTCTGCTCGGCATTTTCTCTTACCAGGAAATTAATTAAAAGAATTTGAGCTCAATCCTAGTACATAGTAAGTAAAAATATAATTTGTTTCTCCCAAACAAATCTATTTTTGAGGTAATCAATACAAATGTCAACTATAGTTGAACAGCCTTGACCTTTAATACCACACAAAGGATGATTTGAGGATTTAGAACCCAAACTGACATTCCATGTGTGCCTACATTCAAGCTGAGCAGAATTTAAGTTTTTCCCTTACTTTTCTTTTGCTGATGGATACATCATGTGTCTTCCATTAGTCTTTCTCTGTCTCATTCTTTCTCTCCAACTTCATACTCTTGATTCACAGTAGGTGTTTTCTTCCTTATCTCTCTTCCCTATTTCTACTCTTTTTAAAAACTTCTCTTCAGAGCTTATCACTCACTTGAAACTATTTCTAATAGGTCTAATTATAACAGGAAATGGATCATAAAGATGTTAATTTTTTACTTACCTACTGTTTTTCAACACTATTTTGTTGTTGAAATGCCCATATATTTTCATCTCAATTTGCTTTAGAATTACTATTTTATAAAAACAGAAAGGAAGGAGTGGAGGTTGCTGAAAGACCAGAGCAGGCTATACATTACAGTGGAAAGAGTATGAACACTGGGTTTGTACATATTTAGATGCAAGTCCAGGTTTTCTACTGCATGAACATCTGCTTCTTCAACTGTAAACAGTATTTTGTGAGAAGCAAAATAAGAAAATTTTTGTTAAGTGACTGATAACAGTACTAGGCTTATAAGACATTCATTAAATATTCATTTCCTTTCTTCCTTCCTTGGGAATATTTTATGTAGAATTCATAATATTCTGGGATACTCAGATTTTCTAAGACCTTGTTTTCTGTTTTTTAATGTGACCCATTTGTTTTTAATCCAAAATTAAGGAATTTCTTTGAATTAAGACTTTTTTAAAGAATCAAACCTCTGTCATTATTTTGACAGATTCTATAATGTGTGCATTTCATAAATTTGGTGCTTTTCCAAGCATGCCACATTTTGCTTCCGTGTAGTAGTGAGCTAAAGTCGAGTACAGTGGCTCATGCCTGTAATCCCAACACTTTGGGAGGCCGAGGCAGGCAGATCACTTGAGTTCAGGAGTTTGAGACTAACCTGGCCAATGTGGTAACACACCGTATCTACTAAAAAATACAAAAACTAGTTGTGCGTGGTGGAAAGTGCCTATAATCCCAGCTACTTGGGAGGTTGAGACAGGAGAATCGCTTGAACCCAGGAGGCCAAGGTTGCAGTGAGCTGAGATGGCACCACTGCCACTGCACTCCAGCCTGGGCAACACAGTGAGAGTCCATCTCAAAAAAAAAGAAAGAAAGAAAAAAGTGAACTACTATTTAACCTTTTTTCAGCAGTTGTATGAGATCGTGAAGAATTATGTGATGAAGACTTTAATACTAAATATACAGCACAAGTGAGGCTTCTAAATTACTTTATTCTTGATTGCTACTTACTCAGTAGAGATTATGTTGTGAGTTTATCTGTTCTGAAAAATATTTTTTCCATTATAGATGCTATGACTACTACTTTTATGTGGTATTATAGAAATGGAGTGTTTGGAAACAAGGCATGTTGACATAAATGAAAGATGATAAAGGAAGAGAGTTATTTATGAGACTTCACATAAATTAGCCAAACCGTTATATTATTTAAAGTTAAAGTTATAAACTAGACATGTCCACTAGATCTCCAGATGTAATTCATTTGATAGTTTCCGTGCAGAAAAGAATAAGCTATTACACTATGTGTTAAATTTTTTTTCAGGAGGATAAAACTGTTTTGAGAAGTTTGTTCATAACTGTCATTTTTGGATGTTATAATCTATACTAAACAATAGTTTAGACATTATGATTTAGTTACTACATATAACACTTTTTTTTTTCTTTTAAAAAGTTCCCATATCTCCATTTCTCTTAAGACAGGGTCAACAAGTAACTAAAAAATAAAAAGTAGAGCGATAATTCTGGTTTCTTCTTCTTTTTGGGCAGCTTTTCTGTGTCTTCGTATTGCATGTGTAAAATAAGAATATTCTGCTTTCTTCATCAGTTGAGATAAATGAGATCATGTGTAAAAAATTTTCAGGTTCTTCAAAGAACAGTAGTGAATATATATTGTTATGAATATCTTATTTGCTTGATATGCTTTTGCCATCTTTATTTCATACTTAGAATCTGAAGCAAACAAACACGGTATAAAATATACTTGTGTTCAGGACCTTTTTCTGGAATACTCATTGGCTAAGCATTCAGAATCTTACGCAGTTTGCCTTCAGCTTTCTTTTTGCACTTCTTTTCCTTCATTTCTTGTTTACATACCATCTGCTTCAGTCAAGCTCATTGGGTCACTTCTATCTGAAAAATTTTTATACTCCTATTGTCCTTTGATGGCATTGTTTCCTTAGCTGGGATGTCCTTTTGCTTCCCTTCTAGTCGTCTTTCCAGGGACAGTTCAGATTTTATATATACCATTAAACCTTCTTAATTATTCTAGCCTGAAACTATCCTCTGAATTTGATTTTTCTAAAATGTTGTATAAGAGCCACACCTTTGAGAATCGATTGAGTACTTGTTAAAAATAGATCCTAAGCCCCATCTCAGGCTTTCTGATAAGGCCCAGAAATCTGTATTTTAAAAGCTAGTCTATGTACAGTAAACTTTGGGAACTCCTATTCCCATGCTTATTAGTAAGTACATAGTACCTTCTGGACCATTATACTTAGGCATTTGTAGTTAATTAGCTGTATGTCTTATCTCCCCATCTATATGAAACACAGCCATTTTCCTCATACATCCCAGTTAGCATATACTTCTTTGTACTTTTGAGTCGAATGTCCAATAGGCTTCATGGTGTGATGTCTTGATAATTGACAGAACCTAATGATCCGTGTTTATAATTCCAGTGCCCAGCAGGATGCTGTTTTTGAATTAATTTCCATGGGATTTAATGTAGCTTTATGGTATACCAAATATGCTTCAAGACTGGCTGGAAAAGAAAAGTAAGTTAAAAGGAGAGGATTGTGTACATGTTTTATTTTTCAAGTATATGGTGCTTCATTATTTTAAAAATCTATTTTAAAAAGTACCACTTTGGACATGTGAAGGATTGCCTTGTAATGTTAGTATTTTGAGTGTCAGAATTATGGCACCTAGTGTTAAGAGGTAAAATAAATTTTAATAGTCTTGTCATATGAAAGGTCTTGCTAAGTAAGACCCCAAATCTAGAAACCATAAGGTAAAAGCATGACTATTTAACTACATCAAAGGACCATAAACAAAGTTAAAAAACAAATGTCAAGATTGGTCAAAAACATTGCAATTCATATGATACATTGTTTTTATAACGTATACTCTTATAAATCAGCAAAGGAAAGACCCTCAAATCAATTGAAAAGCAAAGGACATGAAGAGGCAATTCACAGAAAACAAATACAGAAGGCTAATAGTATGTGAAAAGATGATTTGAAGGATTAAAGAATTATAAAAGGTGATACAATTTTTATAATAGCAATAGTTGATACAGCAATAGGAAACTGTCAATTTATAGTTCATCCATACATGGAAACAATATGCAACCACTTGAAAATGATGTCAAATTTTATGTGCTGATGTAAAATTATCTCTAAAGTAAATTAGGTGATTAAAATAAGAGCAATGATTATAGCTACCATTGTATATCTATGTGTTTCTTAAGCATGTATATGCGTTAAATATGTAATATTTTGTCTTATTTATGTACAAATGTCTGTAAGGAAAAGTAAGAAGGCTTTGTCCGGATTTTATTTTGTTTTGTTTTTTTGTAGAGGTTAGGTCTCACTGTGTTTCCTGGGCTGGTCTTGAACTCCTGGCTTCAGGTGATTCTCCTGCCTTGGCTTCCCAAAGTACTGGGATTACAGGCATGCTCCACCATGCCTGGCTGCAGATTTTACTCCTAGTTAGCGTCTCTTTTTTCATTTGTAGTGTCTTCTTTTTGGAGACATATTGATAGACTTTTGCTATCTTAATGTTACCTTTATGTCATATACTTGTTTTCAAGACCTTTTTGTGGAATACTGATTGGCTTGGCATTCAAAATCCTTTACAGTTGTTACGAGTTTTCTATAAATGTACATTTCATGTGCATTTGTTCCTTTTCTAGGTGTCAAAATTAATTTTTTTTTGATAGGGGGTGGATGGAGTGTTGCTCTGTCGTCAGACCAGGCTGGAGTGCAGTGGCACAATTTCGGCTCACTGCAACTGCCGCCTCCTGGGTTCAAGTGATTCTCATGCCTCCCAAGTAGCTGGGATTACAGGTGCCTGCCACCATACCCAGCTAATTTTGGTATTTTTAGTAGAGACAGGGTTTTGCCATGTTGGCCAGAACGGTCTCAAACTTCTGGCCTCAAGCAGTCTGCCCATCTCAGCATCCCAAAGTGCTAGGATTACAGGCGTGAGCCACCCTGCCTGGCCTCAAAATTAGATTTTTTTAAAAGGAAGAAAATTAGCAGTGAGAAACATAAATGACTACTTTGGATATATAATAATGTATTGGTTGTTATGTTTTAATACCAGAAATGGAATTCATCCTCTAACTAATGTAACCCCTATCTTTAAGTATAACAGAAGATGAAGCAAAAGAAGTTCATCGAAGCCTAAAGATTGCAGCTGGGATTTTTAAACATTTAAAGGTAAAACAAACAAACAAAAACCATTATTTGTTCTTAATGCTTTAATTCTTGAGTAATTTTTCTTTTTGGGGGATACGGGGAAAGAATTGTTTCATTATATTAAAAAAGGTACTATGTGTTCTGTTTACCTTATGTTAAGTATGTTATTGATGAATGCAGCCAGTTACTAAATATTAAATGTCTCCATTTTTGTTTTAAAATCACCAGTGACTTTTCTAATTAGAAAACTAAAGTTTTAGTGCTCTGCTTATTTTTCTGTGTCCTTAAAAACATAGGAGAAAAGAAAGCAGAAGTATTGATGGTTCTTACCTACCTCATTACTCTCCACAGAAGTTACAGGAGCAGTCCTGATTCTGCAAAACTGAACTTCTGATTGTATTCTCTGTATCTCACTAAAAACATCAGAGGGACAATCAGTGCACTCTAATTATATTAAATTGCCAGGAGATGTGATGGGAATTAGAAGAAAGAATATCGTGTCTTTTAAGCAATGTCCCCCCAGTTCATTCTACTTAAATCACTTTATTGAAGGCCTCCTAGAGGCCAGTGTTGAGTTTTTTCATGTTAAAATAAGATGCTTTTATAGTGATTAGAAAACTCTGATCCTGAGTTAGATGTAGAATTGTAGTGGGTTTTTTTTTTTCTCTTTGAGACAGAGTCTTGCACTGTTGCCTGGGCTGGAGTGCAGTGACGCGATCTTGGTTCACTGCAATCTCTGCCTCCCGGTTCAAGCAATTCTCTTGCCTCAGCCTCCCGAGTAGCTGGGATTATAGGTGCCCGCCACCACGCCCAGCTAATTTTTTGTATTTTTTAGTAGAGACAGGATTTCACCATGCTGGCCAGGCTGGTCTCAAACTCCTAACCTTGTGATTCACCCACCTCAGTCTCCCAAAGTGCTGGGATTACAGGCGTGAGCCACCGCACCCAGCCTCTTTATATCTTTAATTATTAATGTGAATGAACATTTCAGGCTATCCTGCAAAAGGAATTTAGGTTACTATTTCAGTTAACGTTTTTCAAGATGATAGTGTGACTTAGGTATCTCAGCAATCTATCATGACTTAAATTTTGTTCTTGAATTTCTTGTTCTTATAAAAGCTGTTTTAGTACGCAGGAACTTTTATTCTTTATAAGCTCACTGTTGTTAAGTTGTTATAGTTTTTGTTTATACCCCGAATTTCTGCTATGCATCCAAATTGAATGTCTCGTAATTTTCATTTTCTTCATCTCTAACAACTGGATTAAAATAAAATCTGGCTGCTTTATTTTTTGTCTTTTTTGTTGTTGTTCTCAGGAAAGTCATACCCCAAAACTCATTACACCTGCAGAAAAAGGAAGAGATTTAGAGTCACGACTCATAGAAGCATACGTTATTCAATGTCAGGCTGAAGCTCAAGAAGGTATCCTAAATATTGTAAGATTTTTTTAAATGAAAGTCTGTATTGTCATTGAATTCCTCTTTAAAAATCAGACATTGGGCACCGTGGCTTATGCATGTAGTCCCAGCACTTTGGGAGGTCAAGGTGGGCAGATCACTTGAGCCCAGGAGTTCAAGACCAGCCTGGGCAATGTGGCAAAACCCCAGCTCCACAGAAAATACAAAAATTAGCTGGGCATGGTGGCACATTCCTGTAGTCTCAGCTTCCCACGAGGCTGAGATGGGAAGGATCGCTTGAGCCTGGGAGGTCAAAGCTGTAGTAAGGCAGAACCATGCCACTACACTTCACCCTGGGCAACAGTGTGAGACCCTGTTTCAAAAAAAATTAATTAATAAATAAAAATCAGAATTAACTAGAATCAGGTTTTACATTTTGAGAAATTTTTGAATGAGGAATAAGTTTACCTTTAGCATTTGCCTTCACTCTTAGTTAGCAGGAAAAGGCCTTACAGTTTAATGGCTCTTTTTAAGAGGATTTTGATTTCACATTATTTCTGACAGTACAACATTAATTCTTTAATTCGTCTTTTCTGTCTCTCCTGTGCTCATTCTTTTTTCTCTTTCACTCTTTGGCTTACCTTAAAGTCTTCACTTTTCAATGGCAAGTAATAATGACACTCAGCGTGAAACAGTTAAGAAACTTTGTAGGCTTTCGTTTTTCTTTATTTCAAACTCTAGTGTTCCTCTGAAGATGGCTGGGCTGGTGGCTCACACCTGTAATCCCAGCAGTTTGGGAGGCCGAGGCAGGAGAATTGCTTGAGCCCAGGAGTTTGAGACCAGCCTAGGCAGTATGGCAAGACCTCCATCTCTATAAAAAGTTATTTAAAAAATTAGCCAGTTGGCTGGTCGTGGTGGTGGCTCACGCCTGTAATCTCAGTGCTTTGGGTGGCCTAGGCAGGCGGATCACCTGAGGTCGGGAGTTCGAGACCAGCCTGACCAACATGGAAAAACCCTGTCTCTACTAAAAAATACAAAATTAGCTTGGCATGGTGCCGTATGCCTGCAGTCCCAGCTACACGGGAGGCTGAGGCAGGAGAATCCCTTGAACCTGGGGGTTGGAGGTTGCAGTGAGCTGAGATCACGCCATTGCACTCTAGTCTGGTCAACAAGAGTAAAACTCCATCTCAAAAAAAAGAAAAAGAAATTAGCCAGATGCCATGGCATACACCTGTAATCTCAGCCACTTGGGAGACTGAGGCAGAAGGATCACTTGAGCCCAAGGGCTGCAGTAAGCCATGATCAAGCCACTGCGCTCCAGCTTGGGTGACAGCAAGACCCTGTCTCGAAAAAAAGAATTTGCTGTTAGGTCATGCTGTTTTGTAGTAGTGATTCTCTATGATTAGCTAGTAATTCACTGATGATTTATTTAAAGAAATGGCATCAGAACCAACAAGCTCAGTGTTTTTTGTTTGTTAATGTTTGCATTTTCTGTAACTTTGCATGTTAAAACATTTAACAAACTGTATTAAAATCCCAGAGAGATTGTCAGACTGTCTTTTGCTATTATAATTAAATTTAGGATGAATAGAGTGAACTTAATTATAGATTCACTTTATTGTGTTTGGTTACAGTAACAATTGCTCGAGCAATTGAACTAAAACATGCTCCTGGACTAATTGCCGCACTGGCGTATGAAACAGCCAATTTCTATCAAAAAGCTGGTAAGCTTCTAATTCTGTTTTACATTTTTTAGTCTTTAGCTTTTCAGATTTATTTGATCTTGAATTAATAGGGAACAAAACAAAAGGTTTCTCAGATTCTGTCATTATTTGCAAAACTGGAGTAATACTTTATCGCATTTAAAATAGAGCTGTTCATATTTCGTATGCTACATAACTTATAATGGAAGGGAAAACCAGTGATGTCTAATAACATTATACAGCTTTTTTTGCTTAAAAATTTTTTTTGGTCTTTATAACAATCTTATAGTTACTGTGCTTTAGACAAGAATCCGAAATCCAGAGAGTTAACATGACCCGTAATTTAACTGCTAGAAAGTGGGAGATTGGGCGTAGAACACAGCTACTGTGATAAGCCTATTACTCTTCATTTACTTATTTAGGAAACATGCATGTGTTTTTGTTTATGGGATAGTTACTGTTTTTGTTGCTAAGGAGAGGTAAATAGAAAAGATTTGCAGTTTAGGGAAGAAGAACATGTCACCCCATTATTATATCCTGAAGTAAGACACCACAGCAGTGAATTAGGAACCTTAACAAGCTGGGCATGCTAGAGAAGGACTCTAGAAGAAGATGCTTTAGTCTTATTGTGAAGTGTAAATAAAAGTCTTATGTTCCCTAGGAAGCTTTAGAGTTTGGGTATAGAATTCTATAGTAAGTACGGACATAAGAAAGAACTTAGCACATTCTGGAAACTTCAGACAGTTGCTTTTACCTGAAAGACAGGATGAGTGGTAGGAGAAAAGTTTGAAAAAGTATGCTTGCTTGGGAATCAAACATTGGTTTGTAAGCCTTTGACCTTTCATTCTGTAGATACTTGGGATCTGTTAGAATACTAAAAGGCTGACTTGATTGGATTTGAATTTAAGGAAGGTCCCTATAGTTGCAGTATTAGAGATAGGCTTGCTCCATGAAGGAGTAATAGGCTAACTTAACTTAGCACTTAAGAAATTCTTCAAGTTTATGAAGGAAATGATGAAAGCTTTGGCAAATACAGCAAAGTAGCAAATAGGAAAAAATAGATTTGAGAGATGTTTGGTAGAAGGATATGTGAGTGAATATGTGTGTGTTTTATATAAAATTCAGTGATGGGGTTGGAGAGGAGAGTATCCTATTTCTGACTTGAGTGACTAGTCTACTATTTGCTATATTATACACGTTTTTTAAATTAGCTAATATAATGGTATAAACAGTATTCACTTTGAAGTTCTTGGTCACAATCTGTTTTTATCATTATTTTTAACTTAAAGTTGTATTAACCATCAAATCAAAGAGCTGCCATAGTATTTAACCAATCTTGTGTAACTGAAAGTATAGATTTGGGAAAATCAAGTAAAGGTGTTTTTTAAAAAAAAAGTTAAATTCTTGAGTTTTAGACTTGAATGGCATTCTTTCTGCTTTTATCATTAGAACACATGAACTAAAAGTCTTCTAGTGAATCAGGGTGAAATTATATTTTGCTTTTTAAAATGTAACTTTAGATCATACTTTATCCAGTTTGGAGCCTGCATATTCTGCCAAATGGAGAAAATATCTTCACTTGAAGATGTGTTTCTACACAGCTTATGTAAGTATTCATAATGCTAAAAACAATGTAAATTATTGTTTCTCCAGTCCTTGGAGTGCCAGGTCTCTCATCTCACCAGAGTCGTTCATTAGCATTTTACAAATAATGGACAGCTAACTCACAGTAAATGTTCACTGAGAGTCAGTGCAACCATTGTGAACTAAAGTGGGTGGAAAGAGATGATGTAGGATTGTAGAAGTGGATTATAGCAATAGAATTATTGTTTGATTCAAAACCCACTTTCAGCATACTTAATGAAATTCTTTCAGTTGTTTCATTCTGTGCATTGAGAAACATATTTACTAATTCTAATATTAAGGCATACCACACAATATATCACCTAGCTTAGTGAAGAACCATCAATAAACATCATTTTGGAAGTTACGTATCAGTCTGTTATACCCACCAAACTTAATTGTTTTGTTAATTAGAGTATCATATGAGAGATCATCAAACACCTTTTTCAGGTCTGAGTAGATAATATTTCTTATGCCTCCTTCTTCCTCTGCATTAGCACAGTTTCCTCCTTTATCTATTATTTCCTAATTTTAAATACAGATTTCGGCAGATAACTTTTGCTCAGTACATGGTTAGAAGGCTGCTTTGGCTCAAGACTTGACATATTTCCACCTTTTCTATGAACAAAGGTTGGGGAAGAGCTTACTCAAGTAAAGAAATGTAAGGGATTGCATTGATACTTCAGTGTGTGAAGATACTAATTTATCTGATAGATACGTAAAACAATAATAGGGGAAAGCATCTTGAAGGGAGAGAATGAATAAAAATTTGTTTATTTCATCAGGCTTACTGTTACCATGGTGAGACTTTATTGGCTAGTGATAAGTGCGGTGAAGCAATCAGGTCTCTCCAAGAAGCAGAAAAATGTGAGTATTCCTGCCAGAATATTAACTCCTCTTTAAAAAACAAATGACTTTATCACAAAAGGGACTATGTGCTTAAAGAGATTTTGGCTGAGTTCATGAAAGGGAAATGGGAATGGGTGACATAATTGGAGAAAAGAAAAAAATGTTTCAAAAACCTAGAACCATAGAAAATCCACACCTTCTACTTACAGTATTATTATTGGTATTGCTATTATATTAGGTAAAGAGCAGTAAATGTCTTACCACCTCCAATTTAAAGCCTTATAGGGATAAATGGGCCATGTTAATTATAATCAAAAGACTTTATATCTCTTTCACATGCAGTGTATGCAAAGGCAGAAGCACTGTGTAAAGAATATGGAGAAACCAAAGGACCTGGACCAACAGTCAAACCTTCAGGACATCTGTTCTTTCGGAAACTTGGAAACGTTGTGAAGAACACCTTAGAAAAATGTCAGAGAGAAAATGGATTTATGTGAGTACAGCTTAATATTATTTTAGTAATATTACTGATATTAATTTATAATTAAAATACTAATATTTTAGTAATACCATTTTTGTTAGTCTCGATTCCCAAAAGTTTTATGCTGAATAGCACTTATGGGCTAGGCGTGGTGGCTCACGACTGTAATCCCAGCACTCTGGGAGGCCAAAGTGGGTGAATCCCTTGAGCCCAGGAGTTTGAGACCAGCCTGGGCAACTTGGCAAAACCTCTCTTTACAGAAAATACAAATAAATTAGCTGGGCATGGTGGCACACGTCTGTAATCCAAGCTACTCAGGAGGATGAGGTGGGAGAATCATCTGAGGCTGGGAAGTCAAGACTGCACTGAGCCATTATTGAGTCATGGCACTCCCGCCTGGGCAAGAGTGAGACACTGTCTCAAATATATATAGTGTTTACATTTCATATTAATTTTCTCTTTAAATTGGTGATAAACTTCAATTGTGTAGGGCCTTTTATTCTACTTAGGATGATAATATATAAAAGCAGACTTTAAAATTAAAACATGAGTTGTTAACATAGAGTTCACTTCATTAGGACACTCACAGTATCCTGATTTTCTCTTAACTCTGTTTCCCTGCCGTTCTTCCTCCATATGTTTTAAATATATCTTCTCAACCTCCTTTGCATATTCATCTCACTCTGGTTTTACCTATAAAGAAGGAAAATAAATTTTCTCTCCAGTTTTTCTTTTTTTTTTTCAAGAGGTTTTCCATTATTAAATCAGTGCTGTTCAAACTGTAGATCACCATCTGTGTAGGTGGGTAGACTCAATCTCATTCCTGCTTTTATCTCCTTACACTCTTCCCCTTATGTTCTTCATCTAGTCATACTGAGCTTTTCACTTCGTTAAACATGCCTAGTTCACCTTTAATCACTTCCTTTGGAAGTCACAGAACTTAATTCTGGGTTAATTCCCCTTGTCTGCATTCTCATGGCACTCTACATCCATGGTAGCTCCAATTGCATTGCATTGTAATTGACAAAATTTCTTGACTTTTTCACTTTTCTACATGAGGCAGAAAAACCTCTTATCCATCATTAAATTGTCATTGTCCCAAACAGGACCTTGAACATACTAGGCACTCAAATAATGAACAAATGAATGAATTGCTATTTAAATTACTTTTTGCAGTTACTTTCAAAAAATTCCAACAGAAGCCCCCCAGCTGGAACTCAAAGCAAATTATGGTCTCGTAGAGCCTGTACCTTTCGAATTTCCTCCTACAAGTGCTCAGTGGACACCAGAAACATTGGCTGCATTTGATCTCACCAAAAGACCCAAGGATGACAGCGTATGAGATTTTTTTTTTCCTCTCTCATTCACAGAAGTTTAAAGGAAAATTCAGAGTTTGCATTTTGATATTTTTCTCTAAATAGATACATATCTTTGTCTAAATGTTAAGTTAGCTAGTTATAGTGCTTAGTGTAATCTGTGGTAGAACACTCTCAGAGATAAGACCTCTAAGCCTTAAATGTCTTCTGATTTTCTATGTAATGACATTCTTTTCAACACATTATCTTGCCTCTTTACAACTTGTCAGTGCCTCCTTTAAGAAGAGTGTGGGAGAAAAGATCACCCGTGTTTGCATTGCTATGGCAATACTCTGTTTTAGCAAATTGCAGAGTGTTTGAAGATTTGGCCTAATTTCAGTATTCTGTGAATCCAGGGGCAAAATAAGAATGCTTTTATTTATTGATATCTAAGTACATCTTGGTGTTCTAAATCAAATGGTAAATTAAGTGGAAATTTTGAGGTCTAACTACCAAAAGACTAGGGATCTGTGACAAATGAACAGGAATTATTTTACAGCCATTGCTCTTTTCTTGAGATTGAGTTGTATTTATATAATTTCCTTTCCATATTAAAATTTATTCCTTAAAATAACTATATTCTGTTCAGCTATAAAATAATGCCCTAAGAGACAGCCTATTACTGTCATAAGTTATGTCTAAGCTTTAGGGTTCTACATGTATAGATAAAGAGCGTGGAGTAGGAGTACCAGTATTTTGATTTTTGCCTACCAAACTAGGTTTTCATCTCTACTGAAATGTTGTTTTCTGATTATATCTTAAAATGAATTGGTCTATAGTTTCCGGAAATAGCTTTGTCAGTATCCATGTTATATAATTTAATGTAGCATCTTTTAAAAGTCTGAAGTGGAAAAGATTTGGTGTTTGTTTTCTCAATCTTAGTTTATGTACTTAAACTGTGGTTTTTTTCTCCCTAGACTAAACCCAAACCAGAAGAAGAAGTGAAACCCGTGAAAGAACCAGATATTAAACCTCAAAAGGACACTGGGTGCTACATCTCCTAAAATACTCCTGAAATACAGTTTGTACTTAGAATTTCTCTAACAGGAGATAAGATAAACCACAGAATTTCAGTTCTTATTTCTCAAAATGATTTCTCTGAAGCTTGTAGAATAACTATTACATTCAGAGGGTTATCTGCCTTCAGCTTACTTGTTCTTGATTTTTAATACAGTGGAGATGTTTCTTTGTTTTCAGCCTCTCCTTTTTAATCAGGACAACATTTGAAAGATTTTATTGTGCCTCTAAAGGGTATATTTGGGGGTTGGGTCGTTTTGTTAAACTCTGGATAGTAATAAGCTTCAGGTCAATATAGGCCCAAATCATGTGGTTTCAGGTATGTTTTTCTTTTTTTTTTTTTTTTTTTGAGACGGAGTCTCCCTCTGTCGCCCAGGCTGGAGTGCAGGGGCACGATCTCGGCTCACTGCAACCCTCCGCCTCCTGGATTCAAGTGATTCTCCCACCTCAGCCTCCCTAGTAGCTGGGATTACAGGCACATACCACCACACCCAGATAACTTTTGTATTTTTAGTAGAGACGTGATTTCACCATGTTGTCCAGGCTAGTCTCGAATTCCTGACCTCAGCTGATCTGCCCGCCTTGGCCTCCCAAAGTGCTGGGATTACAGGCGTGAGCCACTGCGCCTGGCCTCAGATATGTTTTTCTATCTACACACAAAAAAATTTATTTTCCTTCCTCTTACTTGATATCAGAATAATGACAGGAATCAGTTTTTAACAGAGATAGTTTTTCCATTTCTCCATTGTGTTAATCAGAGCACAGACTTACATTCTCAGTCATTGATCTTTTCTGGTGGGGGATAAAAAGTCACTTATAGTTAAAGATGAGAAAATTATCACACCAAATCCTTTACATATGTTAGAATCAATAATTTACTAAAAAATCAGTTTGTATAGGTATGTTGGGACCTTATCCAAGAACTTATCCCTGTTCCATTAGCCCTGTGCTTCATTCAGTATCAGTAACCCTGCAATGATTTTTACAAATATCTTTTCTAGTGCGTTTTTTACTTAGAGGACAGAACTTTGTAATAGCTCTTAATGTTTATATATAAGAGAAGACAGAATGGAAAATGTTTTTTGAAGTCAAATATTGCGTGATGTAAAGAAAAAACTTTAAACTTAAATGAGTAGGTTGTCCTGAATTACACTGGTAACTCTATACTTCTTTATTAAAGAAGTTACAGTAAGATGCCTTTGTTACCTGATTTCAGTGTACATTGTTTTTATGTGGTTTTCTGATGATGTCCTGTCAGAATTGTATTGGTTTAGGCCAAAGTCCATAGCAAAAACAGAGAACAAATAGAGATACAATATGATCTTAAAAATAGATTGTAGCATTTTAAACAATTAGTTTAGTAATTTGGGAAGTAGTGGATGCATAATACTTTAACAGAAGTCACACATCTGTAGGTTTATCTTTTGATTATTCTCCTGGGGCATTAGATAATTTTTCTATTATAAGTGACAGATTGATTCACTTAATATAAATAATACAAGTAGCATACACTAAAAGCTTACTGTGTGCCAGATACTGTGCTGGACACTTACATAGATAAGCCATTGAATCCACAAAGCAGCCCTGTGAGAAATAAGTAAAATCTGCATAAAGTGTTGAAATAGGAATATGCATTTCATTATGAAAAATGAGTAATTATGCCAATCTGAATCAATATAGCATTCAAATAAGTGATTACTTAAATCATATATCATAGTTTACACTCCTTAAAAAAAGGTACATAAATTCAGTGAGGTTTTTTTCTTAACATATAGAAATACTAAATACTGCTTGCAACATAATATTAATATTTGAAGCTGTAGTTTCCAGAATAAGTGGAGTAATAACTAAACAGGCATTTAATTTTATTTCAGTATCTATGGAAAAAATACTTCATTACATCTCTATTTTATGTTGTCTTTATTACAGAATCACTTGTCTGTTGTGTGCCACTTACTGACAAAACTTCAATTGGTACTTGATGTCAGCTCTTTACTCTCTGGCTGTGGGACCTATTTCTCTTAGGTACTTGTGCTTATTAATCTACTTACTAAATTTTCACATTGACAATTTTGGGCATAACACTACCATGTCTGAACTGGAAAATGTAATATGCTTAGTACTTGTAAAATGCAGCAATACTAATATTACTTTACATCAGTAGGCATCTTTGACGTGAGCAGATATTTTGTTGACTCAGCAAAGGTAACACTTTGTGACTAAAGTATCCCATTATATATAATGTTTTTTGAAATGTTGGAAATTTTGGGAAATTATCACATACATAGAAGTTGCATGAAGGTTATAGAGAGATGTAACTATTTGTTAACTATTACATGGATTTCATAGGCAGTGACAACTAATGTTACTTCAGCTAAAAAGTGTATAATGGGTTATCTTTTTATTTATGAAAATAAAAGTAATTTTACTTACAATTTCATTGAGATCTTTCATTTTTTGACAAATATTTTTATACTTACTAAGCCAGTAACAGTTAAAACAGTGCAAAATTATTCTTCACAGTAATGTTTTAAAATGACAGATAACTAGGCATGGTGGCTCACGCCTATAATCCCAGCACTTCAGGAGGCTGGGGCAGGAGGATTGCTTGAGCCCAGGAGTTGAGACCAGCCTGGACAACGTGGTGAAACCCTGTCTCTGCAAAGTATAAAAAATTCACTGAGTGTGGTGGCACGTGCAGTGAACCACAGTCATGCCACTGCACTCCAGCCTGGGCGACAGAGTGAGGCCCTGCCTCAAAAAAATAAAATGACAGATACATTTGCATCAATTGTGTTATGCTTCATGGGTTCATTAAATATTCAACACTCCTTGACTTGTTCAGTTTCTACTTACGTTTATTGGTACCTATCACTTCTTAACCTCAAATGATTTTGATTGGCCTGTTTATGTCTCATGCTTAGTAAAATCCAACATGATGCAGTATTTGTACTATGGTGTGCTAAGCTAAAGAGTTTATCATTATCTTTGTACAATAATCTGTAGAAAACTTGATTCCTTGCAAACTTGAGGCAGCACTTTTAGCGTTGTATAAATGCATGTAGAAATAAAACCATATTCAGAATTCTTTTAGAATTAGAGTAATCATGCTTTAGAAAATACTGCCTTTCTTATCTCTTAATGTGTGTAAAATAAACTTGGAATGTCACTTTGGGTTACCATAAGTTTGTATCTAAAGATTTTATTTGACATTTGAATAATTTGTTTAAAATTTAAATTTTTGTTTAAGAATGTTGTAGTAATAAAGGAATCAAAATAGTTAATCTGGAAGGGGAGTTGACAAATTATAAAACAGAAAACTATATTTGTGCATATCCAAAAAGCCAGAGCTATCACTTCAGCAATTTAATGTATCTAATGCCTGTGATTTTCTTGAGGTTGGTAGAAGCTTATATAGTCACTTTCAGAGCACTCCCCTGAGATGTCAGACTTGAATTTGCTTCTCTAATGCAGAGCTTCTCAAGTAGTTTGTCTCGAGGCCTTCTGGGTGGCTAGCTGGGCAGCACTTAAGGTGACTGGAGCTCCCAGGCTGGTCGCCTCCAGAATTCCAAACAATTTTCTCTATCTGCCATGATGTAAAAAATGTTGGGAAACACCACAGTGGGACAGGCATGCAGGCAGTGGGGTGCATGTGTGTGGTTTAATACTGAAAATAAGGATACAAAAATCCTGCCAGGTGATGCTCTGTAATTCTCAAGGAGCAGCAGTGATTTCTTATTTCACATTTTTCCTCACTCTGCCCTTGCCCCTGACACACACACTGCGAGTCACTGGAGAAGGCCAGTTCCCTCAGGCGAAGGGGCCTAGAGAAATGTCAGTGAATACTGTGCTGTGAAACTGCATCTGAGGCACACAGTGGGGCTTTGGCTCTCTCCTCTCACCAGGGGTTTGACCTTTCAACCACCTAAGAAGAAGGAAAGGTCTAAGCAGGAAGGGGGACCGGTAGCTCCGGGCAGGCAACGCTCATTAGCTCCAGTGTGATGACTCAGCGTCAGTTCTCAGCTGAATTTTAACGTAGTCCATTTGAAAACATTTTCTAGATCAATGAAAATGGCCAAGAACTCTAGAAAAATGTTTAAGTGTTATATACTTAAAATAGTATATTTACTTATTGAAACTAAATGCCAAGATGTAGAAATAGTGTGTTATTTTCTTGGTACAGATTACAATGCTGTGTTTCAGTGAAGGAGCTAATTAAAATGAAATGATTCGTAGATAGATGTAATCAGAAAAATCTTAAATGAAGATAGTCATTTCTAAAGTAGGAAAGAAAGACAGTTACAAGTCTGTTCTTATTTTTCCAATGTTATATACCTCCTCCCACCCATTAACATTAACTACATGTATGATTCATTTGTTAAACAAATACTGAGTTCCAGCTATGTGTAAGGCATTGTAGGGGCAGAACATACAGCAGCGAACATAACAGGTAAAACCCTCCCCTTCTGCCAAGGAGTGGGACAGGGAGGAAAGGGAAGACAGAGACACGTAGAATATGAAGTGTTCAGTGTTGGTAAGTGCTAAGGAGAAAAAATGAAACGGGAGGTAAGATGCAGAAGGTAGTGGTGAAGGCAATGGGAGGTTGCCTTGAAAGCGGAACTCAGCATAGTCTCCATTTGAGTTAAAGACTGGAAATGAGCAAGGAAACTGTCTAAGGAAAGAAAGACTAATAGAGCAGCCAGCACAGAGTTCTCTGCAGAGAGAGAAGGCGGGCCTGTGTGATCAAGGAATTGCAGTAAGAAGACCCGTGTGTTCGAGTGATGTCAGTGGAGGGAGAGTAGTACAAGATGACATCAGAAAACTCATAAGGGTTAGATATACAGCCTTTTAGGCCATTGTGAGGACTTTGGCTTTCATTCTAGGTGAGACGGGAACCCACTAGAGAGTTTTAAGCAAATAAATGACATGATCTCACTTAGAATTTAACAATTCTGGCTCCTTTTCGAGCATAGACTGGAGGGGGCCAATTAGGAGGCCGCTGCAATAACTAGGTGAGAGACGATAGCAAGGGTGAGAGATGATAGACCGGGGTGGTGGCAGTGGAGTAATGAAAAGTATGATTCCAGAAATATCCAAGAGAATTTCCTGGCAGATATGATGTGAGGTGTGATTAAAGAAGAGCCAAGAATGACTTTAGTGTAGTTGGCCTGATCAACTGTAAGTTGCCATTTATTGAGATGAGAAGGCTGCCAGAAGAGTAGAGGTAAATGTGTGAGTATGTGCATGTTGGGGGCATGGAGGGAGAGTTGCACTGACAGTGTGAGCAAAGATTTAGACAAATTAGGATTGAGATGTCCATTAGACAACTAAGAAGAGATGTCAAGCAGGTAGTTGGATCTATGAGATTCAGGGAAAAAGTCTGACCTGGAGAATATAAATGTTACAATCATCTGTGTGTGGATAGTATTGAAAACCATAGGGCCAAAGGAGATCATCAAGAAAGGAGATAGAAAAGAAGTCCAATCACTGAGCCCTGGGGTAATACAATATTTAAAAAGCCAGAGAGATTATATGGCCTGTTAATTACATTACATACTTAGGAACTATCCTTCATAATCTATATTTGGGGTTTTTAAGAAACAAAATGTAGAAGTGCTCCCAAGAATTAAACTGAGCCAGGTGCGGTGGCTCATGCCTGTAATCCCAGCACTTTGGGAGGCTGAGGCAGGAGGATCGAGGAGGATTGAGTCCAGAAGTTCAAGACCAGCCTGGGCAATATAGGAAGACTTCATCTCTACAAAAACACCAAAAAAAAAAAAAAAAGAAAAGAAAAGAAAGGCTGGGCATGTGGCACACACCTGTGGGAGGTTGAAGTTGCACCACTGCACTCCAGCCTGGGCAAAAGCAAGACCGTGTCTCAAAAAAAAGAAAAAAAATTAAACTGAAGCCAAAAGAAGATCACTTACAAAACATCCACATCTAGGTGTGAAGCTAGCAGTTATCCCAAGGTTTTTGTAAATAAGTTGAGTTCCAAGCTGTTCACTATGGAGACCCCTCTGTGTGACATGCACTGATTACAAAGATGAATTTTGCATAGCATATTCTAAAATGCCCATTAGGTGGCAGAAAAACATTCAGTAAACCAGCTGTGAGCTAGCTAGTGTTCACTCTTGTGCTCATTCACAGTCTCTCTCCACTCCCCTCCAACCTCCCAAAGAGCCCTCTGAACTTAAAGATGTGTATGGCTATTAATGCACAACACCATGATCATGAAGAACGAAGACTGGTATTTTCAGAGAGCCAACAGGTATCATCAGTCTCTAAGCTAATAGAGGCGAGCCAGGTGTACAGGGGATGAGGATGTGTGTGTTTCATTTGGTTTGGAAATGTATGAATTTGGACAGTCTTAAGAGGAGTAAATTGACTATAATGAGACTATTAGGCCTTATTTTTAAACGTTTCCTATTTAAGTTTTTTAGCTTGGGGCAGGGTGAAGAAGTGTTCAGAAAGTCAAAAGCAAGAAAGCCTCTTGGAAAAAAAATAGACAAGATGTCTTACAACTAGCCTGATGTTTAAGCTTTCTGCAATACACCGAATCCCTAAATCACAAGTCTCTTTCTGTTTCAGTTTCAAAGTTTCTTCTTTTCTCACTCTCTTTAGGGCACTGGTCCCCAAACTTGCCTGAACATTGGGATGACCTGACAGCTTCAAAAAATACTAGTGCCTGAGTTCCACCCACAGAGATCGTGATTTAAGTGGTCTGCGGTGTGGCCTGTCTTTGAAATTATTTAAAAGACCCCCAGATGATTCTCATAACAAAATAATTTTGAGAACCGCTGGGCTTAGCTAATATTGGGTGTGTAAATATTGACCTTCCCACAACTCAAACATGTTCCACCCTGTAAGACACGCAAGAGAACACTTCCACGTCAGCATACCCAAACGCACTGTATGGCCTCAGCCTACAGAACCCTTAACTCTTAACTTTATCATCTATTGAACAATTTATAACATCAAAATTTGTACTACTTTCAACATCACTAATTAATGAAAAATACAGAGGAATCATGTAAGTTGCTTTTTGAAAATGTTTTATTTTCTTTTGTTTGTTGCAGAATGTGTTTTGTTTCTTACGGCACTGATAGTATTTATTTGTGCAATAGTATTATGCTTAACGTATTGTTGATCTTACATACCAAATTAAAATGGGTATTTTTTGCTGCTCTTCAGCATCAGAAACTAAATGATAATACCTCTTCCTACTTCTTACTGAGGCTTTTCTATGATACACCATATGTATCATATGGTTATGATACTCAGGGGAAACCACATGTACCATTCAGAGGTCCCCAAACAGGGCAGATATCACATCATCTTGCTGTGGATGACAGACGTAACCTTTGGCAGATCTTTTGCAACTCTGACCTTTGACAAAGGCATTAAACTCAGCATTGTAGCAATAAGATTTGGTGATTTATTTGTATATATATATATATAAGCGTATGCATGTATGAATATATATGTGTGTGTATTCAATCATGTTTGCATTGCCCATAAAATATTTTTAAAATTCGATCTGCTAGTCTTCATTTTAATGGATGGCTGACAATCCATTTGCATTTATTACGATTATTGACTTACTTGGAATTAATGCTAATATTTTATTTAGTGTTTCTTTTAATCATGATTTTTCTTTACTGTTTCTTCTTTCTTGCCTTCTTTCAGAGTGTTTCTTTTCCTTTTTATTTTCTTCTGCTGGCTTTGAAGCTATACATTCTGATTCCATTATTTGTCTATTTACCTTTCAATTGTTAATATGCATACTTAACAACATATCTTATCCAGCCTATCCCAAAACAATACTTAGAAGTCAACTTACATTTTTTGTTATTATCTAATACTTAATACTGTTTTGTCTTTATACTGTCCCCACCAAAATAGTGTTTTTGTTTTTTGTTTCATTTTTGAGACGGAGTCTCTCTCTGTCACCCAGGCTAGAGTGCAGTGGCACCATCTCGGCTCACTGCAAGCTCCACCTCTTGGGGTTCAAGCGAGTCTCCTGCCTCAGCCTCCCGAGTAGCTGGGACTACAGGCACCCGCCACCACGCCTGGCTAATTTTCTGTATTTTCAGTAGAGATGGGGTTTCACCGTGTTAGCCAGGATGGTCTCCATCTCCTGGCCTCGTGATCCACCCGCCTCGGCCTCCCCCAGTGCTGGGATTACAGGCGTGAGCCACCGCACCTGGGTTTGTTATCCTGTTTACTAATTTTTTACTTATATTTATTGCATCTTACTTTTTTTTTTTTTGAGACAGAGTCTTGCTCTGTCACCCAGGCTGGAGTGCAGTGGTGCAATCGCAACTCACTGCAACCTCTGCCTCCTGGGTTCAACCGATTCTCCCACCTCAGACTCCTGATTATCTGGGACTACAGGCGCATGCTCCCAAGTCCAGCTAATATTTTTGTGTTTTTTTTAGTACAGACGGGTTTTCACCATGTTGGCCAGGATGATATTGAACTCCCGGCCCAGCCTTGCCCTCCCAAAGTGCTGGGATGATAGGCATGAGCCACCATGCCTGGGACATCTTACTTTTTCTTACCTCTGGGTTTAGTTTTCTACTTCTTGACACAGAATTTCCTATTATTAATCTTTCAATAAAGATGCCGGAATGGTTAATGCTCAGTTTTTGTAGGTCTGAATGTATCATTATGTTACTCCCACTTATTGTTTAGCTGGATATTGAACTCTTTTTTTTTTTTTTTTTTTTTTGAGATGGCATCTTCTCTGTCTCCCAGGCTAGAGTGCAGTGGCACAATCGCTGCTCACTGCAACCTCACCTCAAACTCCCAGACTCAAGCAAATCTCTCACCTCAGTCTCCCAAGCAGCTGGAACAACAGGCATGCACCACCTTGCTCAACTCTTTCTCTTTCTTCCCTCCCTCACTCCC
>NW_012121932.1:10250263-10264060 GCF_000951035.1 Colobus angolensis palliatus
TTCCTTCCTTCCTTCCTTCCTTCCTCTCTCTCCCTCTCTCTCTCTCTCTCTCTGTCTCTCTCTTTCTCTCTCTCTCTTTCTTTCATAGAGACAAAGTCTCACGATGTTGCCCAGACTGGTCTCAAACTCATGGCCTCAAGTGAGCCTCTTGCCTCAACCTCTGAAAGTGCTGGGATTATAGGTGTGAGCCACAGCACCCAGCCTGTATTCACTTCTGAAACTCCTATTAGACGTACTGAACTTTCTCATCTATTATTTTTATCACCTAACGTTTCTTTCACATTAAATATATATCTCTTTTTCTCTCATCCCACACTCCAACATAAATTATACTATATTGTGAGAGCTTTTCTTAGATTTTTTCGTATGTTTAATCAATATCCAACTTACCACTATGTGACGATATTTTTTTTCTGCAATTTTTCTGACTTTTTTCAAGTCAGCCTTCTTTTGGGATATTATATTTTGCCTCTTTTATGTTTTTGAATATATTAGGTTGGTGCAAAAGTAATTGTGGTTTTTCCATGACTTTTAATGGCAAAAAATGGAATTCCTTTTGCACCAACCTAATATTAAGCACACTAATTTTAAAGCTTCCTGTTGTCCTATCATTCCTAATTCTCAGGTGAGGACGCTTCCAGTTTTCTCATCAGCTGAACCTTCCTCCAGATGCTTAGTTTCCTCATGTAGTTTGTAAGTTTTTATAATAAGCACATCCTCAGCAGGCATTTGTTGGGGTTTTGTTTTGTTTTGTTTTTGTTTTTTGACACAGAGTCGCACTCCGTCGCCCAGGCTGGAGCGCAATGGCATGATCTCGGCTCACTGCAACCTCCGCCTCCTGGGATCAAGCAATTCTAGTGCCTCAGCCTCCCGATTAGCTGGAATTATAGGCTCCTGCCACCATGCCTGGCTAATTTTTTATTTTTTGTGGAGGTGGGGTTTCACCATGTTGGCCAGGCTGGTCTGGAACTCGTGATCTCATGCGATCCGCCCGCCTTGCCCTCCCAAAGTGCTGGGATTACAGGCGTGAGCCACCGTGCCCAGCCAGGAATTGTTTTTAGTGGAGATTACATATACCGTGTCTTGTTGAATTATTCCTCCAAGATAACTTTGTACTTGGCGTCTGACAGAGTTCAGTGGATTACACTGCCTTTAGTTCACTCAGCTTTATCTTAGGTTTTCACAGCATACGAGGACTATGAATTTGGGCCACACACCAGCATGTGGTACTGGCAGGGGTTTCCAATTTTTTTAGGTGACTATTTCTACCCTTGTTGCTAGGAGATAGCAAATACTTTGCTACTTTTGCAAGCCAGGGGATAGATTTTCCTGTCCATATTTTATAGATAAGATAGTATTTTATTATCTTAGTTTTATGCAGGTGACTTCATTTCAGCTCTCCACACTCATGAGATCTGAGATTTGGACTCTCCTCTCTCTATGGGTATTAAAACTCCAGCCCCAAGGCCTATATCTGGTTCCGAACCCCCCAGCAACCATCTTGGCTTCAGCTCATACTCACAGTTTTGTTCTTTCTCTTATCCTGACATCTAGACTGGCTGACTTGCTTTCAACCCCCTGCCCCTCTCTCTCTCATCTCTATCCCTAGGGCTATCTCTTTTTTCTACTTCCTTGGTGTACTTATGATTTAACGTTTTCATTTAATTTCATCCAGCATTTCTGCGTGTTTGGAATAGGAAGAATTATTCTACATCAGTTCAGCCATATTTGTTGATATAATCTTAAAATATCTTAAATATTAATTAAAACAATACGAGGCCAGGTGTAGTGGCTCACACCTGTAATCCCAGCACTTTAGGAGGCCGAGGCGGGTGGATCACCTGAGGTCAGGAGTTTGAGATCAGCCTGGCCAACATGGTGAAACCCCGTCTCTACTAAATATACAAAAAATTAGCCAGGGGTGGTGGTGGGTGCCTGTAGTCCCACCTATTCAGGAGACTGAGGCAGGAGAATCACTTGAACCTGGAAGGCAGAGGTTGCAGTGAGCCAAGACCATGCCATTGCACTCCAGCCTGGGCAACAAGAGTGAAACTTCGTTTCAAAAAAAAAAAAAGCAATAATACATGTGTACATATGCTTACAACACTGGAATACTGCCTGACATATACACCGCTAAGTAAATTATAGGTACTTAATAATAGCCAGCTTTTATTAACCAGTTACCATTTGCTAAGAATTGTTCTAACTTCTTTATGTATCTTTACTCATTTACTCTTCATAACAATTTTATAAGGTTGCCACTGTATCATTTCATACTATTATTTTATAGATGAGAAAACCAAGACACTGGGATATTATATAACGGGATTTTAAATCCAGGAAGTCTGTCTCCAAAGCTTTCCAACTTTATTAAGATATACCTTAAATACAATAAAATGAACTAATTTTAAGTGTAAAATTTGAATCATTTTGACACATTATACAGTCAAGTAACCAACATTATGATCATGATATCTATTAGAACATTTCCATCACCCCAAAAAGCTCCCTCTGTCACTTTATAGTTAATCTTAACCCCTTACCCACTCTCCTCTAACAAACAGTGATCTGTTTTCTACTATAATTTTGCCTTTTCTAAATTTCTACATACATGGAATTATATACTACGCAGTGTCTGGCTTCTTTTGCTTAGCATAATACATTTGAGAGTCACTTACAGTGTTGCAAATATTCACTGTTTGTTACTTTTAATTGGTGAGGAGCATTCCATTAAATATATGGACCACATTTTGTTTATCCATCATCAGTTGATGGACATTGAGTTGACTCCAGTTTGGGGCGTTCACAAATAAAACTGCCACGAATGTTCCCATACAAATCTTTAGGGAGACATATGTTTTCATTTCTCTTGGATAAATATCTAGATGTGAAATTACAAGATTTTATGTTTAACTTTAACAGCCCAGGCATAGTGGCTCACATCTGTAATCTCAGCACTTTGGGAGGCCAAGATGGGAGGACCTTTTGAGCTCCGGAGTTCCAGAGCAGCCTGGGTAACATAGTGAGACCTCATCTCTATAAAAAAAATTTTTTTTTTAATTAGCCAGGCTTAGTGGCACACACCTGTGGTCCCAGCTACTCAAAAGGTTGAGGCAGGAAGATCGCTAAAGCCCGGGAGGTCAAGGCTGCAGTGAGCCATGATTGCACCACTGCACTCCAGCCTGGGCGACAGAGCAAGACTCTGTCTCTGCACCTCCCCCAGAAAAATTTAGGCCAGGCACGGTGGCTCATGCTTGTAATCCCAGCACTTTGGAAAGCCGAGATGGGTGGATTATTTGACATCAGGAGTTTGAGACCGCCTGACCAACATGGTGAAACCCTGTCTCTACTAAAAATACAAAAAATTATCCAGGCATGGTGTTGAGTGCCTGTAATCCCAGCTACTCAGGAGGCTGAGGCAGGAGAATCGCTTGAACTCAGGAGGCAGAGGTTGCAGTGAGCCGAGATCATGCCATTGCACTCCAGCCTGGGTAACAAGAGTGAAAGTCTGCTTCAAAAAAACAAAAAAAAATTAGCCATTACAGTGGATATGTTATGATATCTCATTACGATTTTAATTTGCATTTCCCAAATGACTAATGACATTCATTGTCTATATATCTTTGTTAAATTTCTAGTCAAATATTTTGCCCATATTTTAATTGAGTTATTTGCCTTTTACCTATTGAATTGTAATCGTTCTTTACATGTTCTGAAAATAAGTCCTTTACCAAATATATACTTTGCACATGTTTTCTCCTGTCCGTGTGAAGTCTGTACTCTTAACCATTTCCTACATTGCTTCTCAATATTTATTGAAATAATCAAGAAACTTCTGCAGGGCAGTGACCCCTTCCTTCCAGCAATTATGGGTTTTAACGTTAACAAAAGGTAAGAAAACCCTGTTGACACTTTTGTTTGAAGACTGAAAGTTCACATTTTCACTACTTATCAAATCTCTTCCATTTTGGTACACAACAGAACAATCCTTTTTTGGATTTGAAGAATTGATGAGGTCACAACTGTGATTACCTCTGAATTCTGTCTTTACTATCCATTGAAAATAACTAGATAACCCTCAGCTCTGGGTAACTTGCCCTAAGGTGCCCTGTTTTTAATTTTCTAGTTGTTTTGTTTCATTATGGAGATAGACGGTTTCCAGCAGTTAGACCTAGAGAAGAGTGTACCTTCCAAAAAGACTACTCCTAAAAGGATTATCCATTTTGTTGACGGAGACATCATGGAAGAATATAGCACAGAGGAGGAGGAGGAAGAGGAAAAAGAGGAACAGAGCACAAATTCACCACTTGACCCTGTAAGCTTAGTATATCAATATTAGGGAACATGGTGAGGGAGGCGGTGAATGAACGAGAGATTGAGCCAGATAAGGTGTACAGAAAGAATAGCTTTAAGCTAAGTCCTTGGTCTCCTTTTTTGCTTTCTAGATCCATGTGTAGGCAACTTATAGTTTTAATCATCTTAGTCTCTTCATCTGTGACAGAGAAAATAGAACATATTACGTAGAGCATTTTGAAATCTCTACATTAAAACAAATCTGCAGTCACCATTCCTCTTATTAATTACTCTATCTCGATTTCTCCTTTTTTCAGTCTAAACTTTCCTGGGGACCCTACCTGCGATTTTGGGCAGGACGGATAGCAAGCACCTCATTTTCTAGTAAGTACTGCTAAGGTTATGTTTTTTCTATCCTAAACAAATATATATATATATATCGATAGGCCCTCAGAGTTATGTGGGACTTCCAATTGTGTAAGCCACTCCATCACATCCTGAATAAGTGAGATCTGGGCTAAGCTCTCATTCCCAAAGGCACAGAATCTCACATCCTCAGGCAGACCCTTCATCTTTTACCAACTCTCATCAGGAAATTCTTATCTCGGCCCAAATGTTATCTACTTCTAAAGTTCCTACTTACCTTTCTTAGAACCATACAAAACTGGTCTAGATGTGTCTTTCATAGGACAAAGTTTCCCATATTTGAGGGCAATAATCAGTCCTCCCTGGGTTGACTCTTCACCTAAATAAACTTCCAAGTTAAAAAACAATTATTGTTGTATGACGCAGTTCTAAGTTTCTAACTTCCCTAAACATAACTGTTTTATATAAGCATGAACTTTATTGATCCCTCCTAGGGGCATAATGAATGGGCTAAGTGAATATTTATAACAACTAAAATACTAACTCTTATTTTGCTTGACTTTCACCAATTTTTTTAAGACATAGTTGACAACATCTAGTTACTCATTTCCTTCTAACTTGCACATCTTGTGAATATGATAGGAAGGCAAACTACTTTAAGAGTCTGAGAAAATAGAAGTTGTATTAATAGCTCTTAGAACTGATCTTCATTCATTCATTTAAAAAACATTAGTAAGTGTCTACTATATGCTCAGCACTGTGCTGGACCCTGTGACACAAAGATGAATGACAGTCTCTGCTTTCAAGGGGCTCAATATTCAGTGAATCGTATAGACCAGCAAACATGCTCGCAATTATAATTTGTTGTCACAATTGCCAGGGTAGGAAGTGCATAGGGACTCTGACCTGGAAGACTCGGGCATGCTGACATATGGAGGAGGCACCTTAAGAGAGCTATGGAGGTGTGACTGGCTAAGGCTAGCTTGAGGACCATGAAAGTGACCAGGGAGTCTTTAGATTACAGTAAAAAGTAAAGATGGGGTGATTTAGGCAGATGGTATGAACCTTCAAGAAATAAGTGCTTTTACACAAGCGCAGAGGGTTAGTGATTTGGAAGTTACATTGAAAATCCCAGTGAATACTAACCCTACTCTGACCATAATATGTTAACAGAAAAAAAAAAAAAAAATGCTGTCTTCCAAGAGCTCTTTACACTTAGGTTAAGGCAAAAGGGTTTGAAAAGATATGTTTTAGAGGGAGGGAATCAGAGAAGATTAGGTTGCGTAAAAGAAGCAAAACTCACTATGGGATTGAGAGTATGGAGAAGAAGAGTGATTTGCATGTTGGGTTTTGATTTAAGATTGCAGGGATAGGATGCATGGTGAGCCTAGCTTCCTTGTAAGTTCCAAACAGAACTGCAGTGGTAAAATGCTCCTGACTGGGGCTTCAAGATTGTAGTGGAGGCATAAAGATGCTAGCAGTCAGTGCTGTGGTCTCTTTACACAGAGATTTTGTCTGAATGGAGCTAGAACCCAGATGATACTGGTAATTAACTTTTTCAATTTAAAATTCTAGTAGGTCGTAAACAGGAAAGCTTCCTAAGATTTATTTTAATATTTAAAAAAAAACCTATCTTCTACACATGTACTAGGCACTGCAGCAAATAAACAGGACAAAGAGATAGCATATTCATGAAAAGATAAGACATATTTTAAAATAGCATCATTTTGATGCCCTATATGAGCAATATCCCAAGAGGTAGAATGAGTCAGAGGAATCAGAAAGTCCTATAATTGGGGGGTAAGAGAAGGCTGTCAGAAATCCTGTAATTGTAAAGGAAAACTTTTCTAGGAGACATCTTTAGGAAACCACTCATTAATCATGCTGCGCCTTTATCCCTGACTGTAACAATCCCAGTGCTGAGCCTGCAGACCACCTTGCTACTGAAGGCAGACAAGGAAGGCCTTAAACGTCTTCTGAGAAGTCTGTCTGGATGCATGGAAGAATTCCTGATGTGGGTCTTGGTAACACTGGATTGAGGTTGGGTTTAATTTGAAATACACTTGGAGTGGATGTTTAGCTGGTATGCATGGGGATAATGAGCAGTACCTGTTCTGATTGCTCAGGACCCATGCTATACCTGTTGTGAAAGTATATTGAAAATCTCTCCTGATATATACATCTGGAAAAAAATAGTTTATATATAATCCCATATAAAGATAGAAGATTTGACAAATTTCCTTTGAATCCTAGAATCTTTGAGAGGCCAAGGCAACTGAAATGTTTTGTCGGCCTTAAAGTTAGGTATGGTAATAGGTCATTTGCAGAGTAGTTTAAACTCTGGGCATCTCAACTGATGCGAAGCTTTAGTTAGTAATTCAGTTTATGCAAGTGCTTGTTCTTTCTTTTAGCATGTGAATTCCTTGGTGGAAGATTTGCTGTCTTCTTTGGTCTTACTCAACCCAAGTATCAGTATGTGTTAAACGAGTACTATAGGATACAAAACAAGGTATGTGACACTCTGGTGGAGACAAGAGGCCTGAGATGGGAATATTGATTGCTCCAACTTTAGGCCAGTATAGAAAAGTATTTTTCCCACCTGGTCATCATGCACTATAGTTTCACCAAGCTCCCATAGTCAGACTGACTTATTTTTCTTGTTCTCCTTGCCCCAGGACACTTCTTCATATTTGCCTCACTCCTGTGAAGTTAGGATGCCATGAGCTGTGTTGTAGAAGAAGGTAGTTGGGTGTGAAGCCTGAGATTGCTTAAAGTAGAAG
The DNA here is from genome assembly GCF_000951035.1 of Colobus angolensis palliatus. NCBI lineage: Eukaryota > Metazoa > Chordata > Mammalia > Primates > Cercopithecidae > Colobus > Colobus angolensis. The sequence goes on from NW_012121932.1 coordinate 10,257,703, forward strand.
CTTCTTACATGGGCATTATATACAAGAGGGGGAGTTCAGAGGTCTTTGTTTGTACAGTTAAACATTTCCTTATTTCTCTCCAAAACAGAAAAGTGACAACGAAAGTGAAGGGAATGGATCAAAGACCCAGGCAGCTGAGGTTCCTAATGAAAAGTATCACTTGGAGGCTGGGGACCGAGAGTATGGAACCATACAACAGGACACAGCAGAAGCCATTTCTCAGTGAAGCACCTCATCCAGGGAAGGTCTGGTGGCAGATCCTAGCTCATGATGGCAGCAAAGACTATAGTTTCCCTGGATCTCTGTTCCTTGGCCATTGATTACTATGGCAACAACACCAGAGGTAGCACTTCTGAGCCAGATCTGATTCTAATCTCCATGTAACTTAGTCTCAAGCATCCAGGAATTACAAGTAATAATGAGAGTAATTTTTGACACTTTCTCAGAATAATTTTTATATGCAAGCCACCCCACCTAAACTCCACCCCAGTGATACAAGTCCAATGAGTACTGACATTTGCATAGTAGCATAAATGTCTTAAGGAACTTTGGGACTGGAAATTTTTGGCTGAAATCCTCTGTCATGGGATGAGGGTACAGTAAAGAAGCTCTATTCCTCAGAAGAAAATTTGGGCAACACAAAGTCTAAATAAATCCCCTTTCAGGGTTTGACATAAGTGTGTACTTCCAACAACCATCCTGGCTTAGTTGGGGATTGCTTTACAATAAGTAAACATTGCTAATAGCTCTGTTATAAGATCATTATCAAGATCTTTGAGAATCAGGTATATCCCTCCAAATTAAAACAATCAATAAATAATATATGCTCTAGAAAAAATATTTTTAATGGATTATTTTCTTATTCATTTGTCAAGAAATTTTCAAAACCTGGAAAGATCAAACATGGAAATCATTGTCAGATAACACAGGGTGTGCCAGCCAAAGTAACTGTGATATAGTAATAGTAAAAAACAAAAAGAAAAAAAGGAAAAAAACACAGGGCCTGCAGTAGTAAGACATGAGTTCCAGTTTCACTTCTCCCATTTACTAGTTGTGTTATTTGAGGTGTCCAGATTTCTGAGCTCCAGTCTCCTTTGTAAAATAGGAGTGACTTGACTTTGCTTGTTATTGTTATACAGAATTATGAGAAATAATAATTTATTGTTGTTTTAAGCTTTGAAGTGGTTTGTTATGCAACCATATATAACTGAAAATGTAGCTGTAAGAGAAGAGGAAGTTGGAATTAATTTAATATGAAATCAAAGACAAAAGTAGTCCTGGAGCATAAGGGGTTGTTAGTTGAATACAGTAGGATAAGACAGATTATGCTGCACAGACACCTCCAAAACCTCAGTGTCCTAAAACAAGATAGTTTATTTCTTTCTCTTGAGAAGTCCACTGGCAGTTTAGGTGGCTTTCCAGACAGGTGTTCTCCATGTGATAGCTCAGTGTTGCATGCTTCTTTGATCTTATGTTTCCTCCATACTGTGATGTGCTCTCGGGGTTGCTGCAAAAGGAACAGCATGGAGAGTTAAGCAGTGGCAATCAATACTTCTCTAAGAATGAATCATGTCACCTCTGTGTATGTTTCTTTCACCAAAGCAAGTCACATGACTATAATTAATTTTACGGGAGTCTGAGCCTCCTAAGATAGCTGAGAAAAGGAAACACTTTCTTCTAATGGCATAGGAGATAAATGGTAGGCTCAAGGGTTAATATGATATTGATTTAATATCAGTTCTGCTGCCTCTTTGTAACTCAGTAGCCCTGTGCAAGTTACTCAACTTTTCAACGTTCTCAGATATAAAACAGGTTTGAGACAGGAAGCAGGAAGCAAATATAATTTGAACCACCTTTGTGCAACAAAAAAGAATTTTGGGGAAAGTACACTGAGTTATCAAATGGATGCCAAGGGGAGATTAGTCTCAATAGGATCTGAACAATGTGACAAACAAGCACCCAACAGGTACTCTCTGTCCACCTCTCATCTTTCTTGCACATGAGGAAGATGCCCACTCTATAGCTCTTCATAACTCTTCCGTTCAAGTGACTGATATACTAGTCTTTCATCCCCATTTCAAAGTATAGTAGGAATAGAATCTGTTTCGCTCCTTTTTGTCAAGTATCACTCTCTAATTCAATCAACTGTGGCCAGGGAGATGGAGCCTTGTAGTAGCAACATGGTTATGGGACCTATTTCTGGGTAAGGATGGTTCTCAGGAAAAGGAAATTGAGGTGAGCTAGGTAGGTATCCCATGACTGTTTCATGTTAAAATTGAGGAAAAGCATGTAAAGCTGTGGCTCTAATTAGGTGCTTAAGTCATAGTATCAATTATTATTATTAATATTGATGAGGTTAATTCTATGTGTCAACTTGATTGGGCCACAGGATGCCCAGATTAAACATTACTTCTGGGTGTATCTGTGAGGGTGTTTCTGAATGACATTAGTATTTGAATTGTTGGACTTAGTAAGTGGATTGCCTTCCCAATGCGGATGAGCATCACCCAATCCACTGAAGGCTTGAATCAAACAAAAGGCCAAGGAAGGAGGAATTTGCTCCTTTTTTCTGCCTCACTGCTTGAGCTTGGATATCTCATCTCATTTCACCTTCTTCTGCCCCTGGACTGGGATTTACTACATTGGCTTCTCTGGTTCTTACGCCTTTTAACTCAAATTGATTTACATCACTGGCTTTCCTGTGTCTCCAGTTGGTGAATGGCAGATTGTGGGACTTCTCAACCACCATAATCATAATGCATTCAATTCCTCATAATAAATCTCATTGTATCTATCTATCCAATTATCTGTCTATCTACCTATGTCTCTATAAATCTATCCTATTGGTTCTGTTTCACTGGAGAACCCTGACTAATACAATATTGAATGAGAATCCTGGTTTCATGGATTCTGAATGACTTGTCCCCACTGAAGAGTCAGTCTTAGTTCTTCATCTGACGTGTTCCATTAGTCCAGTGTCAAGGCGAAGTAAATCTGAAGGGTTTATCGTATTGCAGAAGAAGTGACCAAGTCTAGCAGTTAAGCATTGGTTACTTCAGTCAGGTGTCCGGTCATACTAACAATCTATGCCTGTTTACTTACTATTTTGCTTCAGAATAGCCCTAGGAATGGACTGTTTTTGACTTTTCCACTTTCCTTTTTGTTTTTTTTTTTGAGACAGAGTCTTGCTCTGTCACCCAGGCTGGAGTGCAGTGGCTCAATCTCAGCTCACTGCAAGCCTTGCCTCCCAGGTTCAAGCCATTCTCCTGCCTCAGCCTCCCAAGTAGCTGGGACTACAGGCGCCCGCCACCACGCCCAGTTAATTTTTTGTATTTTTAGTAGAGATGGGGCTCCACCATGTTAGCCAGGATGGTCTCGATCTCCTGACCTTGTGATCCACCTGCCTCAGCCTCCCAAAGTGCTGGGATTACAGGTGTGAACCACCGCACCCAGCTGACTTTTCCACTTTTCTGAAGAATTATCCACTTCTTGAATATCCACTTATTGATGATTCTAAGGAACCAGGTGAGCTTTTCCCTTTCAGACACCCCTCTCTCTCATGAGAGAAAGAGGGCTGCTCTCCTTTCTCTTTCTTTTGCCCATTAAACCTCTGCTCCTAAACTCAAAAAAAAAAAAAAAAAAAAGAACTAGGCAAAACAAAGTGTGATATTTGAATTGAAGAAGTGGATTTTTTATCTAGCAAATGTTATACTCTCAATTTAATTTTCTTTCTCACTAAAAGAAAAGATTCTCTTATGGTCAGTGACCATATGCAAATCAGTTGAATCTTGAGCAAAATATAATAAAGAAGACAAATGGAACCAAATACCCAGATCTTATCAGACTGTTCCTGCAGGATAGGTCCACAGTTTCTTTAATATTAAAATTAATTCATTATTTAATATTAATTGGATATCTACTGTGTGCCAGTTTTTTCTTTTTGTTTTTTTAAGGTGCTATCAACCAAACAGACAAAAATCTCTACTTTCCTGTTGGTCCTTAATTACCAACAGATAAATTATTAGGACATTCAGTCTTTGTATGGCCAGCCTCTCAGATGGTCCTCAACGATCTCCACTTCCTGTTATTCATACCTCGTGTAGTTCCTTCTCACACTGCACCAGGGTGATTTATGTAACCAAAATAATATGGCAGAATTAATGATATGCCACTCCAGAGATTGTTCTAAAAGATACTATGGCTTCTGTCTTGATCTTTCTCACTACTTTTCTCTTGGATCATTCATTCGGAAGGAAGCCATCTGCCGTGTTATGAGGACACTCAGCCAGCGCAGCAGACTGAATATGTTCCCCCACAAATTCATACGTTGAAACCCTAATCCCAGTGTGATGATTTTGGAGGTGGGGCCTTTGGGAGGTAATTAGGTCATGGGGGTGCAGCTCTCATAAATGAGATTAGCACCCTCATAAGAAAGGCCAGAGAGCTAACTGGCTGTCTTTCAGCATGTGAGAATATGAGAAGTCAGCAGTCTGCAACCCAGAAGTGTGCTCTCACCAGAACCTGACGATGCTGACGTCCTCATCTCAGACTTCCAGTCTCCAGAGCCATGAGAAATCAATTTCTGTTGTTTACAAACTACCTAGTCTACAGTATTCTATTATGGCATCCTGAACTGAACTGATTAAGACTTGGAGAGTGCATTGTGCTAAGGAACAACCAGTGCTAAGGATCTCCAGTGAACAACCTTTGAGGAACTCGAGGCCTGCCTACGACTACATGAGCGTGCTTGGAAGACCACCTTCCTCCAGTCTGCAGAGGATTGCAGCTCCAGCCAACAGCTTGCTTGCAGCCTCATGAGAGATGCTGAGCCAGAACCTCCCAGCTAAGCCACTCCTGGATTCCTGGCTCATAGAGAATATTAGATAAATGTTTATTGTTTTAAGCTACTAAATTTTATGATAATTTCTTATAGTGCAATGGATAACTACTGCATTTTTTATTCCTAAATATTCCTAAGGACTTCTAAGGATAAACTCATCCAAGAACTATAATGCACCCAGAAGGAGTGCAGGGATTTTACCTTACTCCCTCAAGGCTAGATGAAACTCACTGAGCTGTATCAGATATGCTTCCTGCCTTACTGCACTGTGTGGGGGCCTAACTAGGCAACCATTGCCTGTAAGTTGAATCTGGCTGTTTTATTTGCCATCACTGCCAATTCCCATATTTGCCACCTGCTGATTCACCCAAAGGGGTTTTCAATATACCAGGAAAAACATTAGTCATGAACATCCCAAAGCAAAAAGTTTAGGTTCCCAGAAAGTACAGCTTTTTAGTGATAAAATATTTTACTCAGATAACCATACCATTTTCACCAAAGCACAATCATAATGTCAAGTTGACTCAGTAGGAAGGTATATTAGTTCATTCTCACACTGCTATTAAGAAATACCTGAGACTGGGTAATTTATAAATAAAAGAGGTTTAATTGGCTCATGGTTCCACAAGCTGTACAGAAAGCATGGCAGCGTCTGCTTGGCGTCAATCATGGTGGAAGGCAAAGGGAAAACTGGCACTTCGCATGGCCAGAGCAGGAGGAAGAGACAGGGGGAAGGTGCCACACACTTTTAAACAACCAGATCCCATAAGAACTCTGTCATGAAGATAACATTAAGGGAATGGTGCTAAACCACCAGAAACCTCCTCCATGATCCAATCACCTCCCACCAGGCCACATCTCCAACGTTGGGGATTACAACTGAACATGAGATTTGAGTGGGAACCATATCAGAAGAGGTTCCACCACTGGCCATACTCTGTCAGAACCAGTGCTCTTCATCAACAATCTGGACACTGGTATAGTACCTGTCAGGGGTCCAGACTCCCCCTCTTTTATAGTAGATTTCCTCTTGAGCTTTTATTATCTTTTCATGCCACCTGGTCTTGGTCAGTGTCATCCCAGCCCATCTTAACTCATTTTTCTCCCCTTGAACCTGAGAGAAGGAGTTGCAGTCCTAGTCCTTTTCCTCCCAGGAGGTATTTCTGCCCCTTGTAAATTTATGGATGCTAAACAAAATGTGGAGAAAACATATTACCTTGCTCTATCTGGCAGCTTCCAAGATTCAATGATACATTGGGAAAGGAGTAACTCACTTCCCCTTCCAGCAACATGTAAGCCCTAGACTCTTGCCAAGCCAAAAATATCCCCAATTAAACAAATTATGTAGCAGAAAGTCTTTTAATTAATAAACTAAATTTGAATAATTATCTGGTTCTTGATGTTTTTAGTTATTTATTATGACCATACTTCATTGTGCGTAATGCAGGTAAATGAAAATTAATTTTATTATTTCTCTTTCTAATGATGGAGTCATATAAACCTTAACCTTCAGAGTGG